>NC_056745.1:126297920-126315420 GCF_019279795.1 Protopterus annectens | reverse complement strand
CACACTTTCCACACTGCAAAGTTTCTTCTTGACTTGTTTGTTTCTTTATTTTTTTTTTTAATTTCTCTATAAACAGTCTAAAATTTCTCTAAATATTAAATAACTGTCATATACCCTGTATAGATTTTTAACCAATGTTTTTATATTATGCCTAATTTGTTATAATTGTTTATAGGTTCATAGATTCAAAGGAGGTTACCAGGCTATTAGCCATAGGGCCTTTATAAGCCTAGCCATGTTATACCCTTATTCCCTTATTGACCAAGTTGTATGGTCTATATTTGTAGTGCGAGTCTATGATCAAAATTTAAAACTGTAGATGTTTTTGTTTTATTTTTGAAGATTGCAAAATTATTTTTCTTAAAATGTTTTGCAATAATTTGGAGCTTTTCTCCCTGGGCATCTGCTGAAAATGGGCTTCTACCCAGTCGGACTTTCCCTGTAATTTAATGTCAGTAAATAAATAAATATAATATAATATTGTTTAGAAAACAAATCTTATTAGTTATATATTACATATGTAGTTGTCACCCACTATGAACATTCTGTACGCTCATTTTTTAAGGAAAGAATATAATACCACAGATTGAGATGGGGGGTGCTTACATGAATATTGAGAGTAGCCATTTTTGTTCGATGATTTCCTAAGAGCTGTATTAATAAATATACATTTAGAGAACAGAATAGAACAGCCAAAGAAGTGAAACTTCATTCATTTGTTATGGATAGTCAAAACACAAGTTTAATACTTCCTTGTTTTATAAATGGTTTTCATTCAGCCAGTAAAAAGGTTTAAATAATGATTTCTGTCAGCTGAGATATCTAACACTGATGTATAACAGTGAACTAACTTGAATACCTGCACATAAATCAGCTATTAAATTGGTAATAATTTGAAGGAACTTACTAGTTTTAATCAGAAGATTGAAAGAAGTGTATCTGCTATGAACGGTGAGGTACTCACATGTTATAGATATAATACCTGTAAATATATTAAAACAAGTAATTTGTTCACACAGCCCTCAAACATGATTTTAGTGGTTATGCCAATAGTCAGCCCAAATACTTGTTTTTCTTAACTAGTTGCATCTACCGCTTATGTGGAAGAGAGAGAGTGGACTTTATATGCCCATATCTGCAAGCACAGAGATATTTACAAGTATATTATGCCTTACTGAGATACAGTGCTGAATGTGAACAGAAGCTGAGGAACTCAGTATGGAGGGGGAAAAAAAATCAGACTTAACCATGTTTGGTAAAATGAGTTTCAGTGCTCACATCTGTAGGTTTTATAAACGAAGGCACAAACAGTACATGCCTAATTATATTAAATTACATTTTTAAATGAATGTATATTAGGGTTTTCATCCTGAAACAGTACTCAGAAGGACTCTTGATATAATACAAAACACACTGTCAGAAGAGAAAACTCAAAGCCATTGTAATTCTGTATTGAAAAAGCTAATATAACAGACCTGAGATGGACGGTTTTCTCTGTAGCAACTGACCTTGACAGGGGATCATTTTTTATCAGTTCAGTTGTTCCTTGATGCTAAGTATAACAAGTTCTCAAAACTCAGTACTCCCCGTCCGTCCAAAAACATAGAAAATCTTCAGGAGTGCCCTGACCTTTGCTCCTTGCTCTACAACTGACATGGTTCATCACAGTTCCAGAGTTTGTTAATAAACACTAATATTACTTTGGCTGTGTTAAAGCATTTTTCAGTGTTTTAATGTCACAAAGTTTAAGATCTCATAAGATTTCTCTTTTCCAGATATGGCTAGATTAATCCCACTTGTGAGCCTGACAAGTGCATGAAAAATGTAGCAGATCTTAAGTGAAGCAACAGTTATTCCTCCACTGCAGGTCCAGCTGTTTTTGCAAGACATAGCAGCTCATGACTATGCAGCTGTTTTTGCAAGACATAGCAGCTCATGACCATGCAGCTGTTTTTGCAAGACATAGCAGCTCATGACTATGCAGCTGTTTTTGCAAGACATAGCAGCTCATGACTATGCAGCTGTTTTTGCAAGACATAGCAGCTCATGACTATGCAGCTGTTTTTGCAAGACATAGCAGCTCATGACCATGCAGCTGTTTTTGCAAGACATAGCAGCTCATGACTATGCAGCTGTTTTTGCAAGACATAGCAACTCATGACCATGCAGCTGTTTTTGCAAGACATAGCAGCTCATGACTATGCCACTGCCAGCAGTGTCTTAACAATGAGAAAAAATATTTTACTTACTTAGAGGGTACTGGGTGCGGTTACCACATCTTCTGTAACAACTTCAGTTTGTTCCTGTGCAGAGACTACGTTTGCAGTCAGCAGGTATTACAGCATGGGTTCTGGCTTGTACATTTCTCATGAATCAGACATCTGCTAGTGAAGGCTCCATGGTTCAAGAACATTTAGAATCTCATGTCTCCCCTGTGGTCCTCCAGGGCAGACAGAGATAATACTTTGCAACTCTCCCAAATCAGTTAGCATGGCTTGACAATAGGTTGTCAATGTCCAACATTTTGCATCCATTTCAAATACTGTCCAGTATGTAGCCTGTCTGAAATATTTCAGAGAATGTTCACAAACCGTTCTTCGGATGTAGAGACTGTTACCTACTTCAGGATGCTGTATTTTCTGAATTTGTCATACCACTGATGAATAGCTGTCCCTACGCTGAGATACAACTCTGTTCTGGACATCTCAGGACCAGGGAAAGGTCTTGATATCACATGCCTGTGGATGGCCTGCAAGAAGAATTCTAAAAACCTGGAGGACATTGGCTAGTTTCCTAATAACGTTGGACTCACTTATCTTGGCAAATATGCAATTCTGTTAGAAAAAAAAAAGATGTTTCCTGTAACACTATCAGGTATTTTTGTGCAATAATAGACTAATTTTGAGAAACATACCCTGTTAATTGTCGGTATACTCCAGTTTGGAAATATCTATTTCCTCCCTCTGCAGGAAGCCATGTTTTGTCAGTGTGGATCTTTCAATGAATCTCTGCAATAGATTGAACAGTGGCACACCTGCAGATGTCAGTTTACACCTGCCTTTGACACCTGTCACACCTGACTCACATATTGATAGCAGCAAGGCTGTCTGTAAGCTCTCAGATGGCTGTTCATTTAAAAGGCTACTGCAGCTGGAAATAACTTGCCTAAATCTGTCTGTTTGAGCTCTAACTGTTCACAGTTTACGTTTTCTAATATACTGCAATACCTTTAATCCTTTTGTTTTATAAAGGTACATTTTGTGTATACAGTTCTGTCTTTGACTGTTAAAGGCCAGCCATTTAGAATGTGATCTGCTAAGATGGTTCTGGACTGCTGTTTACTGGTATATTGCATTGTCATTTTGGTGAGTTATAACCTTTGTGCATATTGTTAAAACATGAACATTTTACAGCCTAGTAACAGTAGCCTCTCCTGGGGTCCTATGGTGGACTGGGGGACTAGTCTGGGAGTTCTGCCAAGTACGTACTTGATAACTTAAGTACTTGGATGACACACTGCTGACAGGATGGATGGGGGGCTTTGTTCTTCAGGTTCCCTGCTTCCAAATCATGCAAGTTAAACTGGTCTTAACCAATAAGCTTCTTCCTTTTTCTGTCACAGTTTTAATGAGTGTTATATCTTTTAAGACCCTAACTGGCTTGCATGTCATTTTGCTGCAAGGTGGTTTTTTGTGATTTTTTTTCAGTAATGATCACTTTTCCCAGATGCAGTTGTTTCTTTCTAGTCCAGCGGTCATTTTTACAGATGTATCCTAGCAACTGTGGATACACCCACTCCGTTTCACATGGCTGCCATCTGGGTGATACCTCTCAGGGCTCAAATCCTGACACTGCTCTCTGCTATTATTTATATCTCATATCCACATCACATTCCTTTCTGTTGATTACAAGTGATTTAGTACTGTAGTTTAGCCCTGAAAGTAATCTCGGAAAAGAACTGCTAGTTAAATTCTGATTTCTTTAACATCCAGGCTTGGCATCCTCTTGAATGTATGTTCCACATTTCTATCAAAATCAAATTTATGTGACTCCAGCCAGAAATTATGATTGTGCCCCAAAGCCTTAAAGTCTTTTGTGCTGAAGAAACCATATTTAAAACAATTGCATTCAAAATCTCTCTTTCTAAATCAGTGCTCTAATTTACTCATTTTAATTTCACGTATAAATATTATTCCTGGTAGGAATTTGCTTATCCCTCATTTGGACCTTACTTAAGCAGCAGATAAGACTGCCTTTGTCTTAAGGCTCTTGTACTTAATACCCCCATTTCCTTTTTATTATAAACTATGTTACTAGACTCATTTACTGTAAAACTCTTGAAGGAAACCTTTCTGGTGCAGACGTGGTAGATGAAAACACGCATTGTGGTTTACCAGTATGGATAATCACTTTCACATTCATAGAAGACTGCGTTGCAAAGTTTTTGACTGACTACATTGTATCAATATGTGCTCCGTTACTGTGTTGTTTCATAACTAGATTTAATATATTTTCTGTATATCTCCATATAGAAAATAGATGTGCGGTTTACGGACATTGCAGCCTTTCTTCCCCATCTCACCAGCAAAAGAGCTGCTGTCAGAGGAACATTCCCGATTATGGCAAAGGAACATTCTTGACCAAAGTACAGAATAAATAAGTAAATAGAAACATAAATGAATGCTAGTGCTTTAAAGCTGATGGCTTTTCTTGAACTGCTTTGTTACTATTGACTACCCACCTGCTGAGACAATCAGCCAGGCAAATAATAGCTTGCTGGTCGCTCACTGCCTAAATATTCTGTATTGTGCTTCTAACCGCAGTAACCTATGACCACAGTATGTCTTTTAAACAGCATCTTCCTGAGTTTTGGTCACCTACTGTAAAGAGAACACCACCACCTTCAGAATCATTTGATAATTCGTTTAACTAGTTTTTCCTGTGCACAAGCTGAGAAAGTATCTTGCTATGCCATGCTAGGAGTCCTGGAATAGTGCCAGATGTTCAGCAAGTAGCAACCTGATTGGCTGCCTACTGCAATGCAGTGAGGATTGCAACCAGATCTTAACCTAGCCAGACAGAATCACTACTTTTAGTGTGTGTGTGTGTGTGTGTGTGTGTGCGCGCGCGCATGTTTTTAATTTTAGCTTGGACCACTTTCTCAATTCTAAAATACCTTTTTGTGTCATACCTTTCCCCTTGATAAGCCCAGAAAAGAGAAGACATATTTATTCTACAGCCTTTAGCTTTAGACTGTACCTTGACATTCACTTATCCAGGGGTGCAGGAAGGTACTGATGGCTGGGGGGGGGGGGGCAGAGGTGAAGAGAGGCACTTAGTGATTAAAAAAAGTGAAATTTATTTATTTTTTTAAAGTTATCCACTACCATAAAACAGAAGCATATATGTAATAGAAATGTTTGTATAATACCAATATAAATTGCATTAAGAATGACCATACAGAAATTTCATGCAAAATTACAAATGAATGTTGGACCTCATTGGTGTGTGATCCTGCAGGAGCAGCAATGCTGCTACTCTAGTATACCACTTCTGGCTGTCCATTTCTGTAGCCCATTTTAAAGCATGTGTGAGACATATATTTTCACTTTAAAGAATGCATATACACATCTAGTAGCAATTAAGGAGATCAGTGGATTATGTAATAGCATGTCTTTGTGCTAAAAAAGAAATCAAAGGAGTCAGATGCTTGGTGTCAAAGCCTTGGCAACAAGCTCAATGCCAAAAAGTGCATTGTCATCCTCTTTGGTAAAAACTCTGTACCCATGAGCTACCACATAGGTGGTAGTCTGCTTAACACCGAAAGTGTAGTGTGATGAGACCTTGGGACACAGGTGCACAGTAGTCTCTCCTTTGATAATCACATTTGCCACAGTAGTCAGGAAATCCTTCTATGTGGTACACCTCATCACAAAAGGTTTGTCATCCAGGAAAAAAGAGGTCATTGTTCCCCTCTACTCATCACTCATTAAACCCATTATAGAATACAGAGCCCCTTTTGGTATGTACCTCACAAGACATCTACAACAACTAGAAAGGCCACAGAAATACCTCACAAAGAGGATTACCGGCCTCAAACAGATGCTCTACACAGAGCTTCTCAAAAAACTCCAGCTTTATTCCGTCGTATATTGCCTACTCAGAGACAATCTCTGCCTAACATACAAAGCTATGTCAATCCCAGAGCTGTTGGACATTCTCCACTTAAAGAAATCCCAATCCCTCCAAGCTACACGCTCTAGGGACCTAAACCTTGTCACCACAATAAACAGAACATGCTGGATGGATAGATTCTGTCCCAGAGACTTCCCATACTCTGGAACAAACTACCTATCTATATCAAACACAGCTCTTCATTAGCACTCTTCAAGAAAAATCTTGATGATTGGATGGGAAATAGGAAATTTACCCCGGGGATCACCTCTGTGGCTCTGCTTGACAGGGGCACAGGAAAATAATTTTCTTGGGTGAAGAAAGCCAGGGTACCATTTTGGCTAGGCTTGTAATGGCCCTAGGGCCAATAGCCTAGTACCTACCTATGAACCTATGACCCTATAATCAAAAGCCCACATGACCAGAGAGGGGACATGCACTAGGCAAACTATGTGACAACCACATCTGAAACCAGGAAGTAGCTCCATCCACTGCACCACTGTGCCACCACCCCTGAGTCAAAATTAAAATCCTTGTGGGCAGGTTAAGTCAGCATTTCAAAATGCAACCTGGAATTGAGTACTAATTAAAAAAGTAGCCTCCAAAGCAACATTTCTGTACAGTAATATTTATAAACCAATGATCTTGATAGAAAAAAATCAGCAAGAAAATCTCAGAAAAAAAAAAACTACAAAATATAACCTGTTAATCTCAACAATAACACACAGCTGGTACGTTTTATATACAAATGAAGGAAGAATACTGAAAACCATAGTGTGCCACTTAGAATGACAATCTCATAACTTTTAACCTTACAGGTTACAAAAGAACACGAGCTATAGACTGGAACATCTGCATGAAAGAAGCACACTGTCTTTCAGTTAGGCAGATTCCAGGGTCTAACAATGTACAGTAATCTTTTACAGATGAATCTGAGTGCATCAGCCTCTAACCAGTGGTGAATTAAGTGCACCTTGGTTCAAGGCTGTTTTCAACAATGGGTCCCTCCACATGCATTTTTAGGGCCATGCATACATGCATGTGCCTTTTGGATTCACCTTCCTAATTATTTTAAATTATACTTGTTGCATATTACAGAAACATTTGTTAAGAGTGGCTTTTGAATGTTTTTTTCCAGTAAGCATCATCTATAAATGCAGTGCCTTCTGCCCTCGAAGAATAAATGTCCTTTGTTACATTAAAACAATGGTGTGTTTATGATTTTGTCATAACATTTCCTGAAACAGACCAGCTATGCAAGAGGGAATGGCTAGCAGAAACCAGCTACAGGTTCATACTTTAGTTACTAGGCATGCTGACCAGGAATCAGTTAAGATGCCAGGCTCAAATTCCCAATTGCCTTAAAGCACTAATTAGTGTTGCACTGTTTGCTATTATCTATTAGTTATTTATTTTTTATTTATACTTTGCTGATCAAGTTACTTCCACTAGGCTAGTGGCCTATTTTCATGGGAGACATCATGATTTGTTAGAGTGGCTTTTGAATGTTTTTTCCAGTAAGCATCATCTACAAATGCAATGCCTGCTGCCCTCAATAGGTAAGTGACGGTGGCGAGATTAAAACCCTGTGCCCTTGGCAAAGGAAGCAGCTCATTAACAAGTCAACAATTTAGTCCTCTGAGCTAACTGCTAGACAGAGTAACAGTTTTTAACTAAATGCAGGACTCCTTTACAGTCTCATCTTGCATGTAAGACCGTATCACAGTGATATACAATGACTACATAACGGATGCTGAAGATCCGACGCTTCTGATAATCACTCCAAGCAGTGCCGACTATACTGAACTGACAGATGTCAACCTCCTTAACCATTTCTGGAAACACTAAAAAAGGTACTGCAAAAAAAGATATTACTTACATGTAACATGCTTTGACTAGACAGCATTATACAATACAGGTCTATTAATGAATTAACTCATTGTTTAGTGCAATGAATAAAGCAAAACAATTAAAGACAATATAGATGTTATAGCAACTTTTGCTCACCAACCCAAAAATCATACAAAAATCAGAAATATTACAACACAATGTTTATTTTTGGAGTGTGTTTCAGGTTTGAAAGACACCTACATCTCATTTTTACCTCCCTGTATCGTCCCTCTCATTAAGAGTAGATGTTATGTGATCCTATCTCGCCTACATTCTGACTGATGGGTTCGGAGCCGATCCCTCGGCTCCGACTCGGCACGCTTATGCCAAAGAGCGAAGTCTCTTATTGGCTGAGCTTACTATATCCCAGGATGCACCACTACCAGTCCCCCAGATCTCGTTTGCCGCTTCCCTGCGAAGACGTGGTCTCGAGCTGGCTGGGCTGAGTAGTTATTATTAACTAACTTTTCTGTCAGTTTTTTGCTGTTTTTTGTCACAAAAGCTGTTTTAACGGCTAACGCTCTTATTGTGTGTGTTTGGATTGTGAAAACTTGTTGTGTGTGATTGGGTTGAGTTTGATTTCGGCCCCCCTTCATCCAGGGCCTTCCCGGTCTATCAACCCTTTTAAAACTTTACAGGGTTTCAGAGTTCCCTGTCATTTACAGGAAGTGTTTGCATTAACCTATAACTGTAAGCCTATTTTTTTAGGTTTGCCATCAGTAAATCTATAGTTGTTTACTTTCCTGTCAAAGTTACTGGAATTGTTTAATATAATGTCTCAAACTCCTAGGCCTTCGGGCTTTTAAAAAATGTTCGAAATGTGGTTTCAAAATGTCTATCACAGACGATCATTCGCTCTGTGTATATTGTTTAGGGGCAAAACACTTGCAGGAGTCATGCAGCGTATGTCACGCTTTTTCCTCAAGGGTCCTCCAGGAGAGGAAAAATAAATTGATTCTTAAGGGGTTAATTAAACCTTCCTTTGAAGAAGCCTTGGCATCCTCTCCTTCTCCGGCTAAAGAAAGGGCGCCGGTTCCGACCAGTCCGCCGGATCCGACCGCCAAGAGACATAGGCAGGCCTCTCCTTCGCTCCAAAGACTTGGAGCTGAGGTCGAACGGTCTGCCTCGATGCCACCAGTATCGACTCCTCTGGCTTCGAGCCGATGGCTGGGCATCGAGAGGCGGGTCACCTTCGCCGGCTCCGCTGCTCGGAGCCGACAAGGGTCGCTCAGACACTTCCTCCTCGGCGAAGTCCACCTCGGCACCGATGGAATCTGGTGTGTATTCCTCGGCGCCGATACTCATCGAGTCGCCTCGAGCCGGTCCCCTAGCCCTTTGGGGCCGATGGAGAGGCCGCCTCGAACCCGTTCTGTTTCCTCTCGGTCTTCGAGAATGTCTGATTCTGATATAGACAGGGTGCTCCAAAGACTGTTCCAGTCCCCAGTCTTCCAAAATTTGTTTCGGTTCCGACCCAGTTGGCTTCGGAGCCGATGACCTTGGCCCACCCCATTGCCATTCCTCCTCCGACTGCTTGCCCGTCGGAGCAGGTGCTGTTGGAGCCGTGGAGATCTCAGGGTCGGCTCCGACCCTTACTCCAACCCGGCCTTCGGGTCCGAGTTTGGTACGGACTTCTTCGGCTGGACACGGGGTGATGTTTGGGACCTATGCTTTCGGTTCCGAGCCTTCCTCGGTGCTTGCCAAGGGACTTCCGTCGGCTATCACGGCTCGAGACCGGACACTCCCAGGATTCTGGGGTCCGGCTTTCAGGGCCATGAGGAGTGCCTTGGCCAAGTCCTCTTCGCCATCTCTCCGGCTTTACCGCACCTTCCCTGGGCGTGGAGACTGGGTCTTTGGCAGTTCCCCTGTCCGTAGCCAGCGGAGCTCCGAGGCCTGAGGTTACCCCCAGTGGGGGTTCTCCTCCTCCTGAGGGTTCTTCGGAGTTGTCTTCAGAGGAACCCCAAGGAAGAGATCGTGCAAGAGGAAGCACGTGGACTCCCCGAGTCTATTACATCAGACACTGATATGGATGATGCAGAGGGTCCCAGTCGCCCTCGGATGATGTCTCCTTTGCAGACATCTTAGAGATCCTCAAACAACGAGGCGGCTGGATATCCAAACCCCCCTCTGCGGACGAGTCAGTGCTCCTCAAGGCCTTTGGGGCTCAGCCCTCCGCCTCCTGGGTGTCTCCGCCCTTCGACGGGCTTCTGGATTTAGTTTGTCGAAGCGGCTGGGAACACCCCGATACCGTGGACCCAGTCCCTTCTCGTCCAAATAAATTTTTGTCTGCTCCCCCGGAGAAGGAGTTCCTTACTAAAGGCGTGGCTGTAGATGCCATGGTGGTGGCATCTGCTACACAACAGGACGTGGCAGAGGCTTCAACGTCCGTCCATCCTCCTAATAAGGAGTCTAGGAGTATGGACAGGTACGGGAAGCGCACCCTGACTTCAGCGGCCTTTACTTTAAGGTCTCTGAATTATTTGGCACATTTTACCAGGCTTCAGAGGGATCTGGTCAAGGAGTTGTCAGATTCCTCTCGGTAACCTACCTGAGCAGCTAGCCCAGTCGGTTAGCTCTCAGTTGGCTATCCTTACGTCAATTTCTAACTCGTCCATGAGGCTCATTTCCTATGCGGCCGAAGGGGCGGGTAGAGCGGCAGGCACAGGCGTGGCTCTACGTAGACAAGCCTGGCTCCGCTTGTGTCAGTTTGCGGAGGCCTTCAAGTCTTCCTTCGCCGACGCTCCTTTGATGGGTCCTCATTGTTTGGACCCAAGGTGAAAGACACCCTTACCCGCTGTGAGCAAGAGGGAAAACTTTATCTGCCGTAGGAGCCCGTTATTCCACTCCCTTTCGGCCTTACCCCAAGGCTAAAGGAGGGGAAAATGTGGTTCCGCAAATCTCGCAAGTTTTTCTCCCAACAGCAGGAAGATTCCCCGTCCAGAGGCAGAGGACGGGGAAATTTTTCAGGGAGACGCCATCCCAGAGGCGGCAGAGGGCCCCGCAATTCTGGAGACCACGAGTCCTTTCGTGGCTCTTCAGCCTCCCACACGTCATGAGGGATTGCCCGGCTGTGCTGCTCCGGAGCCAGTCGGGTGTCGTTTTGCCAAGCACCTAAAAGCCTGGGAGTCAATCACTCAGGACAGATGGGTGCTTCGGATCATTGCCGGAGGTTACACCATCCCATTCACATACTCACCCCCACCGTCCAAAAGAATCCCGGACCCACCACCCAGTCAAAGGGAAATAGCAGCCACAGAAGCTTCAAAGCTGCTAGAAAAAGGAGTCATCCAACCGGTCCCCACAGACCAGATCGGATCAGGAAATTACTCCAGGTTCTTTTTAGTGCCAAAAAAGACAGGGGACCTGAGGCCAATATTGGATCTCAGCAGACTGAACCAATCCGTCACGAAATCCAAATTCCGAATGGTCACGTTACAATCCATTCTCCCATTGTTGGAGAAGGATGTTTGGATGTGCTCCATAGACCTCAAGGACGCCTATTATCACATACCGATACATCAGGCATCCAGAAGGTATCTGCGCTTCAGCCTGGGAGTCAGTCATTACCAATTTTGCGCCCTGCCCTTTGGTCTCACCACAGCCCCCAGGGTGTTCACCAAGTGTTTGGCAGTAGTGACGGCTCACCTGAGAAGTCTTGGATTCCAAGTGTTTCCCTATCTCGACGACTGGCTCCTGACTGCCACCACCAGGCATCTACTAATGGACAACCTCAAAGCCACCATCTCCTGGGTGTTTCCCTGGGATTACATTCAATTGGTCAAAGTCTGTCTTGCTGCCCTCTCAACGCATAAAGTTTATAGGAGCAGAGATAGACTCAAGATTGATGCGCTCTTTCTTCCTGCCGAAAGGATCCGAACTTTACAGGGCCAAGTTCAAGCTCTGATCTCGAGATCCAAAGCCCCAGCCAGGATGGTTCTTCAGGTTTTAGGCTCAATGTCTGCCACGGTTCTTTTAGTTCCTCTAGCAAGATTACACATGAGGATTCTTCAGTGGCTCTTGTCAACTCAATGGTCCTTTCAGGATCTTCCCCTCAATCATCACATCATGATTACGGAAATATGCAAAAGGGACCTTCGCTGGTGGCTTCAGACATCCAACTTGGACCAAGGAAAACCCTTTGTTCTCCCCCCCCCAGTGGTTACCCTGACGACAGATGCCTCCCAGATAGGGTGGGGGGGGGCATTGTCTGGGCAGGCTAGTTCAGGGCTCCTGGCTTCCAGACGAAGCTCTTCTCCACATCAACGTGTTGGAGATGAGGGCTGTACTTCTATCCCTACAAGCCTTACACAAGTTTCTTCCTCAGGGCACCATCGCCATCCACACAGACAACATGTCGGTGGTTTGGTATCTGAACAAACAAGGAGGGACCAGATCATACCCCCTTTGCAGAGAGGCCATGAGAGTGTGGGAATGGGCTGTAGCTACCAACCGCTTATTGGTAGCGACCCACATCCCGGGAAAGTCAAATATATTGGCAGACAAATTAAGCAGGACAATTCTCTCTCCTCACGAGTGGTCTCTAAACCACACAGTAGCAGCCCAGGTTTTCAAGAGATGGGGGACGCCGTGCTGCGACCTATTTGCAACTCCACAAAACACCAAGTGCCAAAGGTTCTTCTCCTTGATCCCACATCAGGGAGTACCAGCCATGGATGCTCTAGCACAACCTTGGCCAACAGGGCTACTTTATGCCTTTCCTCCAATTCCACTTCTTCCCAAAGTTATTCAAAAAGCTTCTCAACTGGGGTCTTCAATGATTCTGATTGCCCCATATTGGCCTCGTCAGATATGGTTTCCTTACCTGAAGAAGCATGCAGTGGACGATCCGTGGACCTTAGACCTAATTCCGGACTTGCTAATCCATCAGTCGGGACATCGGCATCAATCCCTGCAATCTTTGAAATTGACAGCTTGGCTCCTCCACTTCCGACCTTAGTTAGAAGGCACACACTAGACCCGGAAGTTGTTCACATTTTATCTTCCGCCCACAAACCCACCACTAACAAATTGTACCTCAGTAAGTGGAAGAGGTTTGCTATCTGGGCTCAACTCAAGGGTTTAGACCCTATCACTGCTCCTGTCCCAGAGGTTTTGAAATTCTTAACATCCCTGTTTAATCAGGGATCTTCTGTCTCAACTATTAAAGTCCAACTAGCGGCTATCTCTAAATTCCACGAATCCATGGATCCTCCCTTGATGAGCAGCAGACTATGCAAAACTTTCATTAAAGGTGCGAGCCTATTAAGACCACCAATTTTTCATCATGCACCTCCGTGGGATCTTGATTTGGTGCTTCGCGCATTAACATCTCCCCTTTCGAACCGGCTGCTACATGAATTAAAATATCTGTCTTGGAAAACTGCATTCTTAGTTGCAATTACTTCTGCAAGAAGAGTTTCAGAGCTTCAAGCCCTGTCTATTAAGCCACCATACTTGATTTTCCACAAGGATAGAGTATCACTTAGGCCTAATCCATCCTTTGTCCCAAAGGTCTGTTCTAGTTTCTGTCTCCAACAATCTCTAGAGCTACCAGTTTTCTTTCCAAAATTCTCCAATGAAGCAGAATATACTCTCCATAAATTGGATGTTCACAGGCAATTACGCTTCTATTTAGACAGGACTCAGCAACCGTAAGTCAGACCAGTTGTTTGTGTCCTTCTCAGATAATAAATTGGGCCAAACCATCACAAAAGCTACTATCTCAAAATGGATCAGAGATTGCATAACTAAGGCTTATTCTTCTTCTAATAAGCAACTTACAACATCTATCAAAGCTCATTCTACCAGTGCTATGGCTACGTCTATAGCTTTTCATTCTAGGCTAGCTATATCCGAAATTTGTGCTGCGGCTACTTGGTCCAACCCGCACACTTTCATTTCCCACTACAAATTGGATGTGGCATCTAAAGGACGAGCATCATTTGGTTCCACGGTACTCAGGAGTGTTTTCCAGTGAGCCACCCAGGATTCAGGTGCTAGGGACGCTGTCCCATCAGTCAGAATGTAGGCGAGATAGGATCACATAACATCTTTTAGTTATGTACTCACCATAACTTCAGATGTTTGGGATCCATCTCGCCTACATTCCTAATACCCACCCTCCTTCCCCCTGCCTTGGAGATCAGAAGAGATTGAACGGTTTTGAGTTCCACTGTTTTATCTTGTTTCATCTGACGATGTTATATAAGCAGGGTATGTATGTGTGCATGTATGCGGACAAACTAGATCTGGGGGACTGGTAGTGGTGCATCCTGGGATATAGTAAGCTCAGCCAATAAGAGACTTCGCTCTTTGGCATAAGCGTGCCGAGTCGGAGCCGAGGGATCGGCTCCGAACCCATCAGTCAGAATGTAGGCGAGATGGATCCCAAACATCTGAAGTTATGGTGAGTACATAACTAAAAGTTAGCTATCCCCTCTGAAATCACACAGTGCAGGTCTGACCTACCTGAATGGTTGGCAATGCTATACTGTTGCAGCATAAACCTTCAGAGTCAGACCTGGATCATGGTCAAAGGGGGTCCTACATAAAGTAATCAACGAGGCTCCTACCAACCATACCAGTATCCAATTATTGGCTCCATCTCCCCAAGTACCATAAAACATTATTCAAACCTGTCATTGAACATATTTTCTTCTTTAAATAACACACCAAATCGCATATGCTTCTGGTATCTGTGTGGCAGTATAGTCCAGATAACAATAGTTATTTCAAAGACATCAGGAAAAGCAAAACTCTGTTCAGAGGTATAAAAATATAATTCCTTTAATTCCTTGAACCACAACAAGTAAGCGCTTTCGCCCGGAGGCTTCTTCAGACTTATACAAACATCAGTTCCCTCTCAACATTTAAATAGTCCTACATATGATTTCATTGGTTAATTATACAATTCAAATTCTATCACAATACATCTGAATTAATACACTCAAAAGCACTTTGAAATCCAGCATACCATAAACTACTCACTAAAATATATGAATATGTAAAAATTAATTCATATTAAGAATATAATGTAATAAATATATTAAAAATGTATATACCATATATAAAAAACATACATATATTCTATCGTATATATATATAAAAATATATAAAAATATGAACATTGACCAGTGAACTATTATAATATCTACATAAAATCTAAAAATAAAACATTGAAATATGTCATGTAATGCAAACAGGTCAGCCTATATTCACCTTTTAAGTTTCCTATTCCTTAAAATGGGCTTAATTTGTGTTTTATCATTTAGTCCAGGTGCATGATCTGCTCTGCACCTGATAATCCATTTTAATTCACATTCTAGGGTGAAATTGATGACATCTCCCCCCCTCGGATTAGCATAAATTTTTTGTATAACACAAAACCTAAATTTATGAGTAGGGCCCAGATCTTTACAGTGTTTCGTTAATGCATTGAAGTCAGACCCTATTCTGATGTGGTAAATGTGTTCTCTAACACGTTCCCTCAACGACCTGTTAGTTTTTCCAATGTAAAATGCAGGACATGCTTCGCAGCTGGCTAAGTAAACGACGTCTTTGCTACTACAATTTGTATTAGTACTAAATTTAAAGACTTGCTTCGTAATAGGATGCATAAAGATGGTGTTGTCATTTATATACATACATTGATTGCACTTTCCACATTGTGTTGTATTAGAGCTTCCCCTATTCATATCTTCCCCTCTCTTAACATTCTTTGGATTGCATAATAGTCTCTTGAGATTAGGTTTGTTTTTATAATAGACCCTAGGCTTAGGGCCTACAACCTGCTTAATGTTTTCATCTAACAATAGTATTTCCCAATTTCTAGCCATGAGATCTCTTAACTGTACTGCATCTTTGGTATAAAACAAAGGGGCCCTAAGTTCTTGTGTGGTCGATACATTGCTAATGGCAGAATGGGGCACATGCCTCAGAGTAGTACGGCTTCGCTATATTACTTCTAAGTCCATTAACTTCTGTAATCCTCTCTTCCACTAACTCCCTGTTATACCCTCTCTTATTCAGTTTAACTCGTAAGCCATCTAACTCATTCATATATCCTTCATTAGAAGGATTGAGCCTAGATGCTCTTACAATCTGCCCTTTAACCACGTTATCAAACACATAACTGGGGTGCATGCTGTTCCTGTGTAGGAGCGTGTTCCTATAACACAACTTTCTGTGGACATAGGTGTTGAGCATCCCACTACTCAATCTATTTATACCTACATCTAGGTAGGAAATATTGTCCTTTGAAAAATTTAAAGTAAATTTAAGAAATGTCGTAGAATTGTTCATAAGTTCAACTAACTCAAACAAGGAACTTGTATCACCTAGCCACACCAGAAAAAGGTCATCCACAAACCTTCTGTATATGCCTACATATCTTAAAAACAAATCCAGCTTATAAAGGAAATTTTCTTCCCACCAAGCCATAACCAGGTTGGCGTAGCTATTGGCACATGAAGTGCCCATAGCTACACCATCCTTCTGTATGAAAACATCATTGCCAAACATGAAAATGTTATTCATAAGAATAGTTTCAAGGAAGAGGGATATCAAATCAATTTTCTCATCTGAAAACTCTGAATGGTTTCTCAGATATTCTTGTACATACTGGATGCCCAGTTCGTTTGGAATTACAGTAAACAAACTGACCACATCCAGAGTAACTAACAAATAAGGTAGGGTATCATCCTGTCCACTCATATATGAATATAGATCAATCAAAAATTGTTTACTATCTCTCAATATATGACTATTGGCATCTACCAACGTTCTTAGATGATACTCTGTAAAAATAGAGAGTGGTTCAGTGATCCATCCTTGGCCTGCCACTATAGGTCTCATTGGTGGCCTAACCTGCGACTTATGAACTTTTGGCAGGCCTTGGATCATAGGTATTAAAGGATTTTTAACCTTTAAATATTCATACAATTCCTTCGTGATCAATGAAGACATAAATAGATCATCCAACATAAAAAATGTCTGAAACACCTTATCCGACACTATGGTCATGTCTATTCTATCATAATAATTTGTATCACTTAAGAGTTCTAACATAATGGAAGTGTATTCATCTGTGTCCATAAGCACAATAGGACCACCCTTATCAGCTGGTCTAATAACTAGAGTCTGATCATTCCTAAGATCTCTTAGGGCTTGCCTCTGTGCATACGTTAAGTTATTCCTGTACCTGACACTTTTATTCTTTTGAAAATAATTGTGTATATCACTTTCCAATTTTCTGGAGAAAACATCCATTATAGGATGTAGTTGTGGGATGTAGGTGCTATTAGCATGAAAGCCAGGACCATTTATAACATTATTAGAACTTCCAAAATCCAATTTCAATTGCACATTCCTTACAAATATTCTAGCATCTATAACTGAATCGACAACATTGCTTCTTTTCGTAGGGATGAAGCTAAGTCCC
>NC_056745.1:126282920-126285420 GCF_019279795.1 Protopterus annectens | reverse complement strand
TGTACTTATGTGACTTTCTTATAAACAAAGTATACTAATCAATATTAATACTTACGAAACTTCCACAAGGCAAAAGTATAATCTCCTTCATGGTGTACAGAATATACTGTGTGTCATGGTTGTTTATATTGAATGCAGTCAACAAGTTATCCATTTATATATTGTGCAAGTTCTACTGTCATTTATTTTCGCTGCATAATGACATTGTACTCTGCATATTTCTATCACTAAGAAATGCTATTTATATTTGTATGGTTTCTTACTGTAAACATTATCCTGTTGTATAGTAACTTTTTGTTTAGTTGTTTGCTGTAGTAAATTTTAATTTGTTACTTGAGCTTTTCTCCCTGGGCCTCCACTGAAAATTAGTTATTCTGACCCAGTGGACTTTCCCAGTCAACAAATGTCAATAAATAAATAAATGTTGTCTGGCCCAGCAGCCTTCCTGGGGTTCACTCTCCTTAGCTCTCTTCTTACCGCCTGTGTGCTGAGGCTGAGTGCTGCATCCTTCTCATCAGTGGGTAGCTTTAGTGCCACCCCGTTGTTTTTTTCCTCAAATCTACCAAAGAATGTGTTCAAACTGTCCAGGAATTTGATGCTGCCCTCACACTGAACTGACATGATTTTGTAGTCAGTAAGCTTCTGTATGCCTTGCCATAGTCTCCTTGCATCCCTTAATGTCTTCAAAGTGGCTCTGTACCTTTCTGCCATACTCCCCTCTTAGCTTCCTTTATACCCCTCCTCAGATTACCTCTTGCTACACTTAGGGCTGCTTTGTCCTTAGCCCTGTAAGCTATGTTTCTCTCCTTCAGAAGCCCCTATACCTTAGGGGGTGAGCCATGGCTTCTGGGTAGCTCTAATAGTGATACTCTTGGTATTTGTTGCCCCATCAGCACAGTTTGAAATGTATGCCATCACTTCCTCAGTGTATTCAACAATGTTCAGATGTTTGTGAAACAAAAAGAAAAAAGGTAACACCCACCAGGGCAGAATCGAATAAAACACTTTCAGTTACCACAAAGTCCAGCAGCCAAACCACGAAGGTGGACACACATCAAGAATTTATTGAGCAGACACAGGTTGCAATCAAGTACAGACTAAGCATTAAAGAATGCCAAAACAACCATCTCAAAACATTTTAAATACCCTACTCCCCGTTCCTATTGGTTGAAACAAACTTTTCCCACTCAAAAATACTTTGGTTGTAAAAAAAACCCCTAAATTACTAACAATTAATAATTTAATAGTTTTAAAAAACATTTTTATATATAGACATAAATGTTTGATGAAATACTCCTCAAACTTAAGTTTTAATTCATTTCATATAAAAATGAAAATAAATACTAAAATGAAAATATACAAATAATATACAGATACCAATAAATTGCATCATTTTACTGTAATAAGTGAATTAAAACATTAAACACTTGAACACTTTATAAACAGTGAAAAAACATTGTGTAACTCTATGAATTAAGTTTATTTATATTTATTTATTTATTTATTTATATCTGCTGGGATCTTAATTTTAAAATAGGTTTGATAGAAATGTGGTCGTTTAACCCTGGGGGTCTACAGGCGTCCATTCTGATTTGCCATTCTGTTTCCAAAGCACCCGGTTGACCACATCACCACCTTCACCAGAATCAATTACACGACCTATAACAAAGAATAAAAACTTCTTAAAATCCCTACATTTTGTAGTGTGTAAATAAAGTGCGTTGTGCAAATCTTTCTTTTTGATAGACCTTAAATGCTCAGAAATCCGATCTCGGAGCCTTCTAATGGTTTTGCCTACATAGTAGGCATTACACGAAGAACAAGAGGCGAGATATACAAGGTTTTTTGTGCAACCTGTGTCTGCTCAATAAATTCTTGATGTGTGTCCACCTTCGTGGTTTGGCTGCTGGACTTTGTGGTAACTGAAAGTGTAATGTTCAGATGTTGATTCACTGTGGCTGCCTCTTTGAACATATCCCAGTTAGTTCTTTCAAAGCAGTCTTGGCGGGCCTCCATAGCTCCCTCAGGCCATAGGCCATACCCTGATTTGTTTCTTTGTGAGTTTCTCTCTAACCAGTGCAGGTTTGTAAGCTGGCGATAGCAAGATGGTGTAATGGTCAGAGTTTCCCATTTGTGGAAGTTGCACTGCCTTATAAGCTTTCTTTAAGTTTATGTACACCTTGTTCAGGATATTATCACCCCTTGTAAGAACATCCATATACTGATGATAGTGTGGGAGTACCTTTTTCAGATTTGCTTTATTAAAGTCACCAGCTGCCATGTGTACAAAGTCAGGATATTTGCTTTGCAGCGTACCCATTTGATTAAATAGTTTATTTAGAGCCTCATTGATATTAGCACTAGGTGGGATATACACCACTGTTACACTGAACCCATTCAGCTCCTTGGGCAAGTGAAATGGTCTACATTTAATGGGCAGGAACTCTAAGTTCTCACAGCAGTGTGATAGTATGATTTCACAGTTGCTGCACCATATTTT
>NC_056745.1:126230420-126277920 GCF_019279795.1 Protopterus annectens | reverse complement strand
TAAGTAGAGAGCACCTAGGAGTCATGAGAAGGTGTGCTAAGCAGAGAGCACCTAGGAGTCATGAGAGGGTGTGCTAAGCAGAGAGCACCTAGGAGTTATGAGAAGGTGTGCTAAGTAGAGAGCACCTAGGAGTCATAAGAAGGTGTGCTAAGTAGAGAGCCCCTAGTAGTCATGAGAAGGTGTGCTATGTAGAGAGCACCTAGGAGTCATGGGAAGGTGTGCTAAGTAGAGAGCACCTAGGAGTCATGAGAAGATGTGCTAAGTAGAGAGCCCCTAGTAGTCATGAGAAGGTGTGCTATGTAGAGAGCACCTATGAGTCATGGGAAGATGTGCCAAGTAGAGAGCACCTAGGAGTCATGAGAGCCCCTTAGTCATGAGAAGGTGTGCTACATAGAGGGACCCTAGTAGTCATGAGAGCCCCTAGTAATCATTTATTTATTTTATTATTTGTTTGACATTTGTTTACCGGGGTGGTCTGACTGGATCTACAGAACCTGTTTTCAGCAGAGGCCCGGGGAGCAAAGCTCCACATACGGTACAATACAAATACAGTATAATCCAAATACAATAAAAATTACATTAAAACTACTATACAAAAATAAGTTGAAAGAACAGACTGCTACAAGATATTGTAATATATTACTACATGTCTAGACAATTCTATACAGTTAAAACATTACAGATGATAATAGTCACTCTCATCATACATGATGAGGATAGTGTCAAAAAAAAAGGAAAAAGGTACGTAGGTAGTGCAATGTGTGACACTGACTGTTGTAGTACATGCAAAATAGAATGTTAGTTTGTTAGGAAAATAGCAGCCAGAAAGTTAGTGATGCAGACAGATAGTGAGAGAGAGTTAAGAAGAATAGAAGCAAGACAGCCTGAGCAGTAGCTTAAGGACATGGTATAGAAGCAGCGAAGGAATTAGAAGAGCTTTAGGATCTTGCAGTCTGTGAGGGATTGAAATGTGACAGAAGAGGAAGACCTGAGCACTAGGCAGGCTTTATGCAGGAGCAGAGCCATGTATTTTTGAGATGATTTTTTAAAGAGGCTTTGAAATGGGTTAGGCCAGGCATAGACCTGGTAGCTAGAGGTAGTGAATTCCAATGTATAGAGACAGAGTATGAATACAGAGAGTGACCAGGTTTTCTTGTGGGCTTTGAGATAGCGAAGAGATTTTTGTCTTCTGATTGTAGGGATCGATTTGGTGTGTAAGGTGTGACTAGCGTGGCTAGTGCAGGGCAGGCAGTAGGCTTGAAAATAAGGTTGTGCAAGATGGATAGCTGAATAAAGGCAAGTTGGTTAGGTAGCTCAAGCCAGTTTAATTCTAGGAGTGGATTACAGTGGTGTGTGTGTGTGTGTGTGTGTGTGTGTGTGTGTGTGTGTGTGTGTGTGTGTGTGTGTGTGATATTTAGAGTTTGTGGCAAACTTTGCAACTTTGTTGTAGCACTGTTTCAACTTGCTTAGGGTAGAATTCTATAAGTTAGTTAAGATAGGGGCACCATAAAGAAGGGAGAGAAGTAAACATGTTTTTGCAAGGGTAGTTTGGTTGCTGCAGTAAAGAAATGTTTGTTTCTATATAAGAGTCCCAGTTTTTCATGAGTTTTCTTTATATTTTGCTGTATGTGGGGGTCAAATTAAAGTTTATTGTCATTGATAACACCTAGAAGTTTGATTTCCTGCACTATTTCTATGGCAGTGTTGTCAGCAGGGGTGGCTCGTGCTATCGGTCTGCCAGACTGCAGCCCTCCCACCTAGAAATAAAAAGAAATAAAAACATTAAACATAAACTTTAAAAATATAATATATAATATTTTTCTATTTTCACGGAGTACCAGCTGCCGTGCATGCGCAAACTCACTGCCCTGCCCCACAGATGCCCAGGAATCTCTGCGAACTCTGACTGCCGCTCAGGCAGTCCAGATGCAGAGAAGGTATTTCCTGCCCTGCAGATGCCCAAGATGCCGTGCACAGAAGAGAGGAGCTCCGGACTGCTTGAGCTGCAGACAGGACCAATCGGGAGAGAAGTAAGCAGGGATTCGAGTGCAGGACCAATCAGGAGTGAGGTAAGTTCTCCTGCAGGGAAGCGTTACGTCGAGCGCGGGTTTGTTGTGACTAGAATGGAGTTGGAATAGTGCTGCAAGACAGATTACAGCTTTCTGGACCCTTTGCTGAGAGAATGGAGTGCTTGGTGTGTGAGACAGATTACAGCTTTGAATGGAGTACTTTCCGGACCCAGGTAAGGTGTGTGTGTGTGTGTGTGTGTGTGTCTGTGTGTGTGTGTGTGTGTGTGTGTGTGTGTGTGTGTGTGTGTGTGTGTGTGGTTATAACAATTAGGCAGCTGAAGTTAATATCACGTTACGGACCGTATGTACCAGTAGCAACTCTTTAAGAATGGCTATTTCTTGCAATAATAATATTAAGAGGCTCTCCCAAGGATTATTTTTTTAAAAGTGGATCTGTTTTCTTCTCAGGTATTGTCTCCTTTATGGTTTATGTGCAATATATTTGGGCAATTTAGGTTGTAGCGTATTTTAAGGGGTCATGCTAGAGCCACTTTACAATTTGTACTCTGGAATGGGTTGAAACTTTGCACCAACATCCGAGATGCACTTTTCTGTAATGTTTTTGCCCCCCTTCCCCCACTGGAGTATTATACTGTATTATCCGTATACATTACCAGAACTCACTTTGTGGGTGTAGCATCCTTTGCCTTCCCTCAGAATTCACACAATTTTAAGGGTTGCTTTGACAAGTACACGAATAGCGTTACACCTGGTCATCACCCAGGAGAGTATTGGTCAATTGAATGCTACAAAAACATTACCAAATTGCACATTGTTGTACTATTTTGTAGACTATGTGTTGTAACATTCATTGTATATACTACAGAGTATCTATCTGAAACACTTTGATTTAATATGAGGCGTGTGCGATTTCAGTTTTTCAGCAGTGGGTTTTAATACTGATAATAATGAAACAAGAAGTAATTTGTGACTGAAGGTGCGGTCTGTCCTGCAGTCTCAGTAACAGTGTATCGAACCTACAGCTTTCAGCCTCTAATCATATCCACCTTAGGATGTATTTAACCTTTAGAAATATAACTCTTTGCATATATGTATGAGAACATTGTTGGGGGGTTATTTTGGAAAAAGTTTGAAAATCGTTAACAGCCGTATTTTAAACATAGTGTAAGAAGCAGATGCTAAGCTGCTGGAAAATAGCATATTTAATGGAATATTTATTTAATATTTTAGCCTTGTAAACCAAATGAACACAATAACGCACGGCCTCAGCGCAAGAATTTTGGACAATACAAGAATAACGGAGGGACTAAGTAATTGCCCCAAATCATGGACATGTTTTAAACATTGCTCTTATAAACGTTAAAGTTGCTACAATGACAGGTTTTGCTGTATCGTGCATCTCCCTTAAGGATCCGAAGTTATGAAATTGATGTCTGCCATTTTTCAGTGATTTCAGCTCTCTGTGATTTGACAGAAAAAAATATTTTTGAGAAACAGATCAAAAATGAGGCAGCAATATAGACATTCTGTGAAAATCTGGACAGTTGAGAGGTACCCCATATTTTGGCTCGGCCTAGTATAATTTTTTTTATTTTCTGTTACATTATTGGGGGATTACAGTTAGTCAATAGTGACACACCAAGAGTTTCAGGCTTCATGGTGTTAAAAATGCATGTTAATGCAAAACATGCTCTGGTAATTTTTAAGGTGAGTTGGAATATTAGCATACTTATTCAGTTAGGATAGTACATGTAGTTTGGATGAGGCTGTGCAAATATGGAAGCGTATTTAAGACAGAGCAAAAAGCATTGGAGGTGCGCATCCTCCTAAGTACGTAGCTTGCTGTCCTGTAATTTTAATAGGAGATTGTTTATCGATCTAGCTCTAGCATCGATCTAGCAAGCAGAGTTCTAATGCAAAATTTAGGTTGACTGCCAAGAGCATTACAGTCTGAGATTACTGAGGGAAAGATGAAGCGGTAGAAGGGTTAAAGAGAAATGAGGAGCTTGCGAGATGAGAGGGATTTATAAACAGGGTTGTTCTTTCTGCCCGACAATCGTTTTGTTTTTGATTAGTATGACCTAGGACTGTCTAGTCATGTGCCTTTTATCAGTTTGTACTGCGCTCTGATTTGTGTTTGTTTCTTAGCCACCTTTCTTACAAAGTTTCTCAGATTTAAATACATTTGCTTATTAGCAGATTAATTAGTACTTTTCAAAGTTATCCAGGCAAAGTCCATCTGTTTAAGTGGAAGGTGCTGGTGCTGAGACTGTATCAATTTATTGGGGAAAGGCTGTTTGGAACAGATAGAGGTGTTCAGATGAAATACCGTAAGCAGTGTTAGCAATGTTGATACTGTGTAAGTGAGACATGTCTATTCAAGCAAGATGTTTATATACTCTGATCTCCATTATAGCTGGAAATGGATGGCAATTTGTTTTACTTGGTGGTGGTTTACTGTTACCTGAGGACAAGCATGGAAGGATAGGCCAGTGGTCACTAAGTGCACTCACTGAGTATGCTTGGTTATACTGTTAGTGATTTAAATCTTTCTGGAAAGTTGGTCAATATAATGTGAAACAGAGATGTTGTGGAATTTTTTATTGAATGTCTTCTGTATATTTTAGTTCTATATAGGTCTACTAATGATGAAGATTGTGTAAATGTTATGTGGCGTTGACCTATCAAAAATAATTTCACTTCTCCTACCGCAATAAAGTTACACTGACATTTCCATTTATATCAATTAAATACTCAGTTTGTAAAATTCTGATGCATTGGGTATTTTCTCTCTTTCAGGTTTTTGTCAAAAGTTTAAATTTGATTGTCAGATTTTGTCTGAAGGAGTAACTATTGAGCACAGCTATGAAACAGCTGTAATTTTATCTTTGTACTGCTAGTGTCATTTTTCAAACTGTTCTTGACAACGGCTGCACTTTCCAACTGGAACTTCATTAATCACAGAGAGGTTTGATGCAAATACTCTTCCTATTTCTGATGGAAAACCCTTCTACCTTTAATCTTAAGTTATAATCATTACACATAACAAGAAAGCTAGGAGGTTTAATTAAGGTTCAGGTTCATCTTGGAGGATGAGAAGGTGCCACTGTGTTTTACATGTAAAGGATCTTTTTCCAGAGATGAGATAATAATTTTGGAAGAAAACATGGAGGGTTTACAATTAATAAATAACAAATAATCAGAGATGTTAAGTTGTCTATCTCGCCTTCATTCTTGCTGGATGGGTTCGGAGCCGATCCTCGGCTCCGACTCGGCCACTCTAAAAGCTCGAGAGCTAGTTCCACCGGCTCGAGGCTCCCCTATATCCCACAATGCTAGGCGGTAACTCCTCAGATCTCGTTTGCCGCTACAGCGATCGAGGTGCTTTTCACCGGCTCGTCAGGTTAGTTTAAAATAACTAATTGTATCTTAGATACACACCCCTTTTAAGTTAGCTTTTCCTCATAAAATTAAGAGTTAAGTAGTTTCCTTCCTTTCTATAGTCCTAGTTTCCCCTGTTATTTCCAAAATTTACTAAACTTATTCCCTTGGGCTTTAGGCCCAGTCCCTCCCTTCCTAGTAGTTGGAGTGACTGTGTTTTGTAGGGATTTAATTTTTCTAACTTAGTTACTAATTTAATTAAATTTAATTTAATTTAAATTAACAGGTGTAATAGGTGTGTGTGTGTGTGTGATTGTGTGGTTACACCTTGTTTTTTCTTTGGACATGTCCAAGGAATCGAAGTGTGACTCGTGCTGTCAGAAGATGTCTCTGACAGACGGTCACACTTCTTGTGTATACTGCCTGGGACCTTTACACCTGCAGGACTCATGTGCTGTTTGCCATGGCTTCAGCCCTCGAGTCCTGCAGGAGCATAAAAATAAGCTCATTCTAAGGGGCTTATTGAAGCCTGAGGGTCCCTCGACTCAATCCTCGGGGAAACCCTCGAAGCCTCCCAGACCTTCGGCTCCGGTCTCTGAGCCGTCTTCTGGAGGTCCGAAGGCTGTTCGATCATCGGCTCCTGCCGGAGCCGATGACTCTCGAACTCATGCCCCTACTATTTCCTCGGCTCCGGCCGGAGCCGGGGAAGACATCGCTGAGTCGGCTCCGATCAAATTGTCAGAACCGACCTCCAGAAAAAGGTCCCGATCTCCATCTATCGGCTCCGTTCATTCGGCTCCAGCATCACCATTGCTGTCTGAACGGAGCCATAGATCTCACTCCTCTAGGTCGTCGAGACGATCAGATCATGACCTTCAGAGGGTAGTGAGTCGACTTCTTAAGTCCGAGGCACTGGCCCAGATGCTTCAAAGTCCAACTCAACAGTCGAGGACTATTCCCATTACTCAAAATGTTCCTCCTCTGACTCTTCTGAGTTCAGAGCCAGGGCGGCTCGGACCCGAGACTGTGGTGGCGTCGGAACCGATACCTTTGTCTTCGGTGCCGTCATCTGCTCCGATGTCTTCCTTGGAAGAATCTCGGCGCCGGACTTCCCTTGTCGGCTCCGAGGGGGCGAGTGGCATCGGACCCTTGTCCGACCCCGCTCTCCCTCTCGGTGCTTCGGCGCTGGTGAGTTCGGCTCCGACATCAGCCTCGGAGCCATCACTGTCGGTGCCGGGGGAGGTTTCCAGCTTTTCGGAGTGGAGACCTCTGGCTCTGCCTGACAGGGGTGCCTTCGAGGTCATGAGCATGTTAGAACCAGGTTCAACTCCACAGTCGGCTCCTTCTGCCCCTCCCTCCACAGTGCCTCCGGTGATTTCTGCTCACTCTCTCATCCCGGACCGTAGAGAGCCAGCTCCTCAAGTACCCCCAGTGGGGATCTCCTCCTCTTCCGAGGCCTCTCCTGACCCTGTGGGAGAGCCCCCTAGGAAGAGGCAGTGCAAGAGGAAGCACATTGACTCCCCTGAGTCTGTCACCTCTGACACTGATTTAGAGGATTCTGAAGGTTCCCCTCATTCCCCCTCTGAAGATGTCTCCTTTGCAGACATCCTCGAAATCTTAAAACAGAGGGGGAATTGGCCAGCCCTCAACCCTTCAGAGGATGAATCGGTGTATCTTGAGGCGTTTGGCTCTCGCCCTTCCACTGCCCCCAAGGACAAAGAATTTTTAACCAAAGGCGTCTCTGTTGATGCTATGGTGGTGGCTGCGGCCACCAAGAAGGAGTTAGCTGATCCTTCGGTGCCTGTTCATCCTCCTAACAAGGAGTCTAGGTCTATGGACAGGTACGGGAAGCGGATGTTCTCGTCAGCGACCTTTACTATGCGCTCGCTGAATTACCTGTGTCATTTCACTCGTCTTCAGAGGGATCCACTCAAGGAAGCGAGCGAAATGTTAAAGGACC
Organism: Protopterus annectens; assembly: GCF_019279795.1. NCBI lineage: Eukaryota > Metazoa > Chordata > Ceratodontiformes > Protopteridae > Protopterus > Protopterus annectens. Next base: position 126,270,549 of record NC_056745.1, on the reverse strand, counting down.
CAACAGCTGCGGGTTTCCAGGATAGGATGAACTCTCAGCTGGCGACCCTTAATTCTATAACTAACTCCCCCATGCGCCTCCTTTCATATGCGGCGGATGGAGCAAGTAGAGCGGCAGGTACAGGTGTAGCCTTGCGTCGCCACGCCTGGATGCGGCTATGTAACTTTGCGGACCCTTTCAAGGCGTCCTTCACTAATGCCCCTTTTGATGGATCATCCCTCTTTGGTCCTCAAGTGAAGGAAACCCTGACTAGGTGCGAGACTGATGGCAAAACTCTCTCTGCCATCGGAGTCCGTTTTTCTACTCCTTCTAGGCCTTACCCCAAAGGCCAGAAGGGGGGAAAGATGTGGTTCCGCAAACAATCTCAGGGAGATTTGCCTGATGCACAGAGTCGATTCCCCTCTAGAGGCAGAGGGGGGAACAATAATGGTAGATGCCGTCCTAGAGGCAGTGGGGGCCCGCATTATCAGGGCAGTCGAGAAACCTTTTCTGACAAGCCCTTCCAGCATCCCTGAGGTGTTGCCCGACTGTCCACCTTCGGAGGCAGTCGGGGGAAGATTATCTCTGTACCCAGAAGCCTGGCTATCCCTAACTCAAGACAAGTGGGTACAGTCTATCATTTCCGAAGGCTACAGAATCCCATTCCTTTTCATTCCGAAGCAATCCAAAAAATCCCTTCCAGACGATCCACCCAGTCAAAGGGAGCGAGCAGCTCTAGAAATTTCAAAGCTGCTTGCAAAAAGAGCCATTCAACCAGTTCCAGCAGACCAACAAGGATCCGGAATCTACTCCAAATTCTTTTTGGTTCCAAAGAAAACAGGGGACTGGAGACCTATTTTGGATCTCAGCAACTTGAACAAGTTTGTCAAGAAAACAAAGTTCCGGATGGTCACGCTGCAGTCCATTCTACCCCTTTTGGGGCAGGACAACTGGATGTGCTCAATAAATCTCCAGGATGCGTACTATCATATCAAAATGAGTTGATGCTCCAGGAGATTCTTCCGCTTCAGGCTGGGAACCAGTCATTTCCAATTCAGGGCCCTGCCCTTTGGTCTCACTACAGCCCCCCGAGTGTTTACCAAATGCATGGCAGTGGTTGCCTCTCATCTGAGATGACAAGGATTCCAGGTGTTTCCATGTTTAGACGACTGGCTCCTTACAGCCCCCACCAAGCATCTCTTGCTTCTTGCCAGAGACTACACCTCTCACACATGTCAAACACTAGGCATTTCAATAAATTACGAAAAGTCTGTCTTGTCACCTTGTCGTGTTATTACCTTCATAGGCGCAAATCTAGACACAACCAACATGTCAGCCAGACTCACAGAGCAGAGAATAGCAGACATACACAGACTAGTCTCTTTGGTATTACAGAGCAACAAAGTCAAAGCCAGACTGATCCTGAAGGTCTTAGGGATTATGGTGGCGGCCATCCCTCTTCTACCTTTAGCCCGCTTCCATATGAGAATTTTACAATGGATGCTCTTCACACAATGGTCTTTCCAACGACTTCCAATGTCCCATCCTATTCGGATAACTCAATCGTGCAAGAACCATCTCTCTTGGTGGATCACATCTCCCCAGCTCCACCTAGAGAGACCTTTCGTCCCTTCCCCTCCGGTTGCTACAGTGACAACGGACGCCTCCCTGATTGGGTGGGGGGGGCATTCCCAGGGCAGGAAAGTCCAAGGCATGTGGCAACCTTTCGAGTGCCACTTGCACATAAATGTCCTAGAGATGAGAGCAGTGCTTCTAGCGTTGCAAGCCTTACAAGACTCTCTTCCCAAGGGAACTATAGCAATTCAGACAGACAATATGTCTGTAGTGTGGTACATCAACAAACAAGGCAGAACCAGATCTTCCCCCCTATGTCGAGAGGCACTCAGACTGTGGCAATGGGCGATTTCTTCTCAGCGGTTTCTGTTAGCAACGCACATTCCCGGGAAGTCCAATGTGATTGCAGACAAACTGAGCAGAGCTATTCTCATGCCTCATGAGTGGTCTCTGAAGAATTCAGTGTTGGAGAAAGTTTTTCAAAAGTGGGGCCGGCCTTGCTGCGACCTTTTCGCTACTTCCCAAAACAGCAAGTGCGACGATTTTTTCACCCTCTTTCCCCAACCAGGCCACCCCAGCAGAGACGCTCTAGTACACGATTGGCCCCGGGGACTTCTGTATGCTTTTCCACCCTTCCCACTGATATCTCGGCTAATACAGAAAGCCATCGCTCAGAAAGTTTCTATGATCCTCATTGCCCCTTACTGGCCTCGACAGGTTTGGTTCCCATTTCTCCACCGTTATCTGTTGGAGCACCCTTGGCATCTGGACCCAGTTCCAGACCTCTTGACCCATCAGTCGGGTCAGTTGCACCACTCCCTCCCCTCTCTGAACCTCACAGCGTGGTTCCTCCAATTCCAACTCTAGCCAGGCTTCCTCTAATATCTCACTGAGTTCGAGATATTTTGATAGCCTCTCATAAATCTTCCACTCGGAAGATTTATCATAGTAAGTGGAAACGTTTTTCCTGTTGGGCGCAGTCAAAGAATATAGATCCTTTCACTGCTTCCATTCAATCAGTTTTAGACTTTCTAGCCGAACTTTTCCACTCAGGTTCGTCCCCGTCTACCATCAAAGTTCAATTGGCGGCAATTTCGAACTTTCATGTTGGAGTCTCAGAGTCCTCCATTATGTCTCACAAACTCTGCAAAGCCTTTTTAAAGGGAGTTTTTCTCCTCAAACCACCTATCAGGGATCCTCCTCCTCAATGGGATCTCAATTTGGCTCTAGCGTCCTTAATTCTTCCCCCCTTTGAACCTGCGGCTTCACTATCTTGGAAAACACTCTTTTTAGTAGCTATCACTTCAGCTAGAAGAGTCTCTGAACTCCATGCTCTGTGTAGTCGACCCCCTTACCTTGTGTTTCATAAGGAGAGGGTGTCCTTACATACTAACCCGTCCTTTTTGCCTAAGGTAGCTTCACTGGCGAATTTCAATCAAACCATTGACCTTCCTGTGTTCTTCCCTAATTATTCGAACAGGTCAGAACAAAAATTACATTCCTTAGATGTTCATCGCCAACTTAGGTACTATTTAGACAGGACCAAACAATTCAGGAAGTCTGATCAACTGTTTGTTTCTTATGCAGAAGGTAGAATGGGCCTTCCAGTTTCTAAAGTATCTCTCTTTAGATGGCTTACTTCGTTAATTACCCTTGTGTATGAGATCAGACATCAACAATTGCTATCCAAACCCAGAGCTCATTCAGCTAGAGCTTTAGCCACATCTGTAGCTTTCCAAGCTAGGCTGCCTATTGATTTGATTTGTTCTGCAGCTACTTGGGCTTCTTCCCATACCTTCATTTTTCATTATAAGTTGGACTTGGCCTCCAGGGACCGAGCCAACTTTGGTTCCACTGTACTCAAGAGTCTGTTCCGATAGGCCACCCGGGACAAGGTGCTAGGGACGCGGTCCCATCCAGCAAGAATGAAGGCGAGATAGACAACTTAACATTTAGAAGTTATGTACCTACCATAACGTTCCATGTTAGTTGTCTTCTTCTCGCCTTCTTTCTTGCGTCCCCACCCTCCTTCCCCCTAGCCTGGACAGACCTAGAGGAGTTTGTTTTGTTCCTTATGGAATTTCCTTGCTGGGCTTAGCTATCAAACAAGGTCTGAGGAGTTACCGCCTAGCATTGTGGGATATAGGGGAGCCTCGAGCCAGTGGAACTAGCTCTCGAGCTTTTAGAGTGGCCGAGTCGGAGCCGAGGATCGGCTCTGAACCCATCCAGCAAGAAAGAAGGCGAGAAGAAGACAACTAACATGGAACGTTATGGTAGGTACATAACTTCTAATTATAGATTACTTTTATTTCAGAAATGCATGTAGATTTTTTTTTATTTTGTCAGTTGCTCAGGTTAGCAGTACTAATATTAAAAAAGTGTCCCTTCTTTGACAGGTTCCCAGCTGTATTGTGTGGCAATTTTATATTTTTGCATCACATTTTTTGGTCTGTTTTTCATAAAATTGGGTTTTATGGGAAATTAGTGGCAAATCATTAAAGACTGAAGTTAGTAAATAATGGCAGACATTTGAGTTTCAGATTTCATACTTTTCAAAAAAGTCATACTAATGCAAGATCTACTATTGTATTATCTTTCTAAGCTTATAAGAGCAATATTTAAAAATTGTCCTTATTTTTGGGCCTTTGTCCCACTTCTATGTATGGTATCCCATTTCTATGTATGGCTTTGTCCAGATTTCTTGCTCTGAGGTTGAGAGTTATGACAAATGTGTCAGGGCCATCACAGTCAGCCAGAGACATTTCAAGTTGTGACATACTTGTTGCACCCCGCTCTCCCATGTAGTGACTCTGGATGTGTCCAAGCAAGGCAAGGAGTAGTTACGCAGTGTAAATGTGCAGAGTATCCCCCCATCCAAGGTAGACACAAGTACTACAGTAGCTTTTCATCTGTCCTTGATTTTGCAGAATGTTCTGGTTTCTGTCATATTTTTATACTATTGATTTATGATTATTATTATTCAGAAAGTGCCTGTTGCTCTGTGTTTAAGTAGCAATGCTTTAATGGCCATCAGTTAAGCTGGTCTGAGATTATAAGATGCAAGTAAGCTTTAATAAGCATACTGTTAAAGAACTGCCAACAATGAAAGCTTTTCTGTTGTTGCCATGCAGAGAATACTTAACTTACATAACTAGATAACGTATACGCCTTGGGTATTGAAATGCATATGACAGTATTTGTAATAAAGGACAGGATTACATTATTTTAAGAAGCTCATTACATTTGTTGGAGACTTGAAGTCATCTTTGCAGGCTTTACCTATAAACTGAACAGAATGCCAATCTATCATGTGTGGTCCATAATTTGTGCAGTAATCCTTTAAGTAATGTATCTTGAGCTTGTTTCTTGTTTGCTTTTCATTTTTTACTTTGATCATGTTTTCCCCATGAAACAAGTAGATAGTTGTTGTCAGGCAGCAGGTCTTTTTTGGATAACAAACATTTTTACAAGTGGGGGTATCACAGAGATTGCTACTTTCAGCATGTTACTTGGTACTTTAATAAAGCTGAATATAAATTATAATTAGAACTGCAGTGCAAGAAGAAGTGGTTTGAGTTGAGTGCTGCTTGTTTTTCTTGTACTTGATTTTGACTGGCATTCCAGTAATGTATTTAAAAAGTAATTTATTTTTTCATGCCTCACAACCTTTTTGTTTCCATCTAGATAGTAAGTAAGCTGCCATGCAGCCAATGGATTGAAATATTTTTTCTACAATTCATTTTGTCTTGATTGGACTCTCATAATGATGGTTTGGCACCCAGAGTAGCGTATTTAATTAAAGTTACAGTTTTTGTGGTTTTGAGCATAGCTTCTCCCCTTTCTAGTTGGCCACACCCCTTCCCATTGACCCCACCCATTCCGCTGTCTCCTGCAGCCCCCCTTTGATTTGAAGTCACCCGCCGCCACTGGTTGTCAGATGCAAGGATATTGAAATGATCAGTGACAAGGGAGGTGTTTTGGGGATGAAAGGGTACTAGTTTTGTCTTCTTTGGATTAAGAAAGAGTTGGGCATTTCTTAGCTAGGATTCTACTGCTGTAAAGGACTGTTGAGTTTTTGAGAGTAGTTCTGGTAGTGATTGAGCAGTGCAGATTATGGTGGAATCATCAGCATATTGAATGAGGGGCCCAGAGTGAGAGGCAGTGTGAAGGTTGTTTGCGAAAATGTTGAAGAGTAGGGGTCCTAGGATGGGGCCTTGAAAGACTCCATAAGGATGTGGAGAAAGGGTGACAGTTTGTTGGTATTTCACTGCTTGTTTACAATCCTTGAGGTAGCTCTGAAACTATTTTACTGTGTTATGTCAGAAGCCTAAGTTGCACAGTGTGTTTAGTAGTAAGGGGTGAGACACTGTGTCAAAGGCCTTGGAGAGAGCAAGGAATACTGAGGCTGTATAGCATCCTGCATTTCTGGCCTTGTTCACGGTGTCTGCAAAAGACAATAGGGTTGTAGCTGTGCTGTCGCTAGGTCAGACGCCATGTTGGGTTCTGGTTAAATGATTGTTTTGCAATTGGAATTGCATTACCTGCTGATGGATACCTCTCTCGAGAATTTTGGATATGGGTGACAAGATGGATATAGGATGGAAATTGGATGGATCAAGAGAGTTGCCTCCTTTGTGGATGGGCGTGATGTGAGATTGTTTCCATATGGTAGGTACATCTGACGTGGATAAAGACCTATTTATAAGGATACTGATTGGGTAGGCGACGGAATTAGCAGCCAGTTTGAGGTAGTATGGGGGTAGATTGTCAGCTGAAGTAGAGCCGGGTTTTAGTTTTTGTAGCAATTTCTTAATGGTGTCAGTGGGTATGGGCTGAAATGAGAATGGGGTTTGTATGACATTATGTTGAGTTTGGGGGTTAGTAATGACAGTCATGACAAGGTGTACTAAGTAGAGAGCACCTGGGAGTCATGAGAAGGAGTGCTAAGTAGAGAGCCCCTAGTAGTCATGAGAAGGTATGCTACTTAGAGAGCCCCTAGTAGTCATGAGAAGGCATGCTAAGTAGAGAGCACCTAGTAGTCATGAGAGCACCTAGGAGTCATGAGAAGGTGTACTAAGTACAGAGCATCTAGGAGTCATGAGAGGGTGTGCTAAGTGGAGAGCCCCTAGTAGTCATGAGAAGGCATGCTAAGTAGAGAGCACCTAGTAGTAATGAGAAGGTGTGCTAAGTAGAGTGCACCTAGTAGTTATGAGAGCACCTCTGAGTCATGAGAAGGTGTGCTAAGTAGAGAGCCCCTAGTAGTCATGAGAAGGCATGCTAAGTAGAGAGCACCTAGTACTCATGAGAAGGTGTGCTAAGTAGAGAGCACCTATTAGTCATGAGAGCAGCTAGTAGTCATGAGAAGGTGTGCTAAGCAGAGAGCACCTAGTAGTCATGAGAGCACTTAGGAGTCATGAGAAGGTGTACTACGTACAGAGCACCTAGGAGTCATGAGAGGGTGTGCTACTTAGAGTCCCTAGTAGTCATGAGATGGTGTGCTACACAGAGGGCACCTAGTAGTCATGAGAGCACGTAGGAGTCATGAGAAGGTATTCTACGTAGAGAGCCCCTAGTAGTCAAGAGAAGGTGTGCTAAGTAAAAGCTTCAGTGCTGTTCAGCAGAAAAGGACACTTCAGTGGGTCAGGCATGCATCACTGCAGAGTATGAAGTATCTGTCAGAACTGCCAACATTCATTCTAGGTTACACCTGAACAGCATTTACAAAGGCTGCTGGACCTGTGAAGTACCTGTAAGCCATCTCTGAATGCCTGTGACAAAGATAATCAAACACAGACTCTGCCATAATATACCAGATAGATGGAAAATCTCTAGGAAGGCAGAATTTGTATTTCTTTAATTGCTTGTGCACCAGTATACTAGGTAGGAATGTAAATCGTGTGATCTACATTACTTTTTATTGAATAAAAATGTGTATACGTCCATTTTAAAAGCACCTTTCACACTTTCCTATTTAGCCATAACTTATCTCTTGTCTTGATTTGCATCTGCAGTAAGCCTAACATTTCTTTCGGCAACACCTGTGAATATGATATCACTTTACATTTTGTCTAATAATAAAACTCAAAGCAATTAAAGCAGTTTTGCAGGCTAGTGAGGCCACGGTGAATGCCTTTGAGATTTCCTAAAAGCGGTTCTTCTTTAGCATCCAGTAATTCAGAAAGAAGAAGCTGAATATTGATAAACCTGTTCTCAGCACAGGTGAAGAAACTCACTTCTCACCTGAGCACATTGTTGGGATGTATAATGAACACTAAGCACAAGTCTTGAATAAGATGAATATGGCATTCTTTGAGGAGGCATGCCAGAGGCAGATGGAAGAACAGTATATCAGGTCACCGAACAATAGAACAATTCCACTGTAGTGGGACTAGATAAGATCCATATGGAAATGCAGGAGGTACCAGACTTTTCTGAGGTTTCATGGCTAACTTTCCTTTCCGATATTGTGTGGTTAATTGTTTGAATAACTTTAAAATTTATAACTACACTAATTTAGAGTTAGGTACTGAACATTTTGAATTACTATCTAGAGGTATGAAATACATACCTAAAACTTGTTTCCGTTTAGTTGACTGCTTAAGTGAGATCAAACTGTTCTTAAGGAAAATTAACTTGGCTATTATGTTTCAAGATAATGTTCAGGTTACTGGTACTAAAACACTTAAGGAAAAAAGTGTATATGTTCCACCTACACATCCTAGTGTAATGGTATGTGAGAAAATGGTTACAAAAGATATATACAAACTTCAGAACAACATTAGAACTAGGATCAAAACCTTGTCATCACAATAAACAAAACATGCTGGAGGGATAGTTTCTTGACCTAGAGACTCCCCAGACTCTGGAATAGACTGCCCATACATGTCAAGCAGAGCACTTCTTTGGCCCTCTTCAAAAGGAACCTTGATGATTGGATGGAAGATAGGAAATTCACCCCGGGGATCATGTCAGTTGCCCTGCTAGACAGTGGTAAATAGTTTGGGAAGAAATAGCCAGGGAATTGTTATGGCTAGGCTTGTATAGGCCCTAGGGCCGATAGCCTAGTACCAACCTATGAACCTATAAGGAAATTCAGAAGCAATTTATCAGGTGATGAATTAAGTGTTCTTAAGGAACTCAAGGAGGATCATAATATCAGAGTGATGAAACCTGACGGGGGGGGGGTTATATATGATGCAATGGAATATACTACAAAAATGTATGAGATACTTCAGATGTCAGGTAATTACTAAACTGTTTCTATTTATGGAATTCACATAGCGTACAAACGTATTGATATGTATTTAGAGGAATTTCTATTAGATAATCGGATTACCATGGACACTTACAATTTTTTAAAAGTTGAATATCCTATATCAGCCACCATTGTAGGAATATCTAAGATGAAACATATATATATATATATATATATATATATATATATATATATATATATATATATATATATATGTATGGTAAAATACCCCACATGGTTAAATATTCGTGGGAGTTCCTGGGAGGCTTAACCCCTAATCTTTGGAAAGAGGGATTAATTTATACAACTATTGATGTTGTTGACCTTTTTTCATGTATTCCTAAACAACAAGGGTTGGAGGGATTTTGTAACAGCATAAGAAAATATGGTAATTTGGAGTGGGATTACGTCAACCTTATTCTGGAGTGTATGTCAATTGTACTGGACCACGATTACATCTATTTTGAGGGTGAATATTATCGGCAGACCAGGGGGGTAGCCATGGGGGCTGCTTGTGCCCCTATGTATGGAAAACACCTACATCTTCAAAAGTGGATTTTCCAAGCACATTCGACTGTGTATAAGGGCAGCTCGAATGACATCTATGTATGTGGACATGGTTGATGAAATGGAATTTATTACTTCCCTATTTAGTGAAAGGGGATACCTGAAATACATGTTGGAAGATGTGAAGAAGTATATTGTGAAGGAATGGGCAATAAATATCCACCCTTATTAGGAAAGGAATGGGACGAGAATGTAGTCATTAATTCAAATGACACTAGTATTAACGATCTAAGAGATTGTATATTAGAATATGCCCCCCATGTGAATCAAGTCAAAAAGATATTAACTTACAACTGGAATATTTTGATGGCAGATAATGAAATTAAGGAAATTGTAGGTGAGAAGCCCACATTCGCCTACAAGATGGGCTGTAATATCAAGAAAAACTTGGAACAGGGCAGTTTTAGTAGGTGTGCAGACTAAACACACACGTAAATGTGGTAGCTGTAACCAATGCCATGCTATTTTGGAAGATGTTGGGGTTATTTTGAAGAATGTGAATAATACTAGAATTACATTTAGGCAAATGAACTGTAATTCAAAGTTGGTAGTTTACATGGCAAAGTGCATGGCATGTTCATGTTACTACACAGGGAAAACTGAGAAGTGTCTTAGAAAAAGAATCTATGATCACCTGTACAGTATAAGGAGGAAGGATAGTAATAATGCCCTTTACAGCCCGGATAAATGGGGAGAAGGGCATCCAGCGTAAAACTTGGCCAAATTATTCATGTGGACACCAGTAAATATTTACATATGGATCAGTCGAGGCCCGGGTTAACTACGACTCCCACCATTACTGTTAGCCAACAGGGTGCTGGCAGAAATTGGGCTACTATTGGCTGAAGGAGGAGAGGAGGTGGAAGGCATGGCTGAAGGCAGGAAGAGAGGAGAAAGGCTAGGACTGTGGTAGTGAGGGTCGGAACTTTGAATGTTGGCAGTATGACTGGTATAGGGAGAGAGCTAGCCGATATGATGGACAGAATAAGGGTTGGTATATTGTGTGTGCAAAAGATCAGATGGAAGGGGAGTAAGGCTATGTGCATCAGAGGTGGATTCAAATTGTTTTCTCATGGTGTGGATGGGAGGAGAAATGGCTTAGGAGTTATCCTGAAGGAACAGTATGCTAAGAGTGTTTTGGAGGTGAAAAGGGTGTCGGATAGAGTGATGTTTATGAAGCTGGAAATTGATGGTGTAATGATGAATGTTGTTAGTGCATATGCTCCACAAGTTGGGTGTGCGATGGACGAGAAAGAAAAATTTTGGAGTGAGTTGGATGAAGTCGTGATGACTGTACCCAAGGGTGAGAGAGTGGTGATTGGAGCAGATTTCAATGGGCATGTTGGTGAAGGGAACAGAGGGGATGAGGAAGTGATGGGTAGGTATGGTGTTAAGCAAAGGAATGCAGAAGGTCAGATGGTAGTGGATTTTGTGAAAAGGATGGGCATGGCTGTGGTGAATACATATTTTAACAAGAGGGAGGAGCATATGGGAAAAGGGCTTAATGAGAATACTTTCATTAGTTCATTATTGAGGTTAAAAGCTTTACTGAGGTGATTTTTAATATGCATTTATTTGTTTATTTAGTTTATACATTTTACATGCATTATCTATTCACTTTTAAATCTATTTATTCATATACATGTATTACTGTTAGGATATGTTATATTAATATATTGTTTAGTTATCTGTATTTTTAACTTTAAGGGGGCGTGGTTTTAAATGTTTTTTTACATGTGACCATTTGAATTTTGTTTAAATACTGATTGTTTTAAATGTTCCATGTCTGATGAAGTTCTGTATTGGTGGGACGAAAATGCTTATCATTTGGCTTTATTATTTGTGTACTTATTAAACCGTTCAGCAACATTTGGACTCAGTGCTTTTTTCAGTTATTCCTCCAGCTATTTGTATCATTTGGATCCTGTGCTGTTTTACTTACACCATCTGGTGTTTTTGGACATCCTACTTCCTCGACTGAATTTGGTTTGCTCACAGTTTTGTGTGTGTGTGTGTGTGTGTGTGTGTGTGTGTGTGTGTGTGTGTGTGTGTGTGTGTGTTTTTTTCTTCGTGAATACATATTTTAACAAGAGGGAGGAGCATAGGGTGACATACAAGAGTGGAGGGAGATGCACACAGGTGGATTATATCTTATGTGGGAGGGCCAGTTTGAAGGAGATTGGAGACTGTAAAGTGGTGACCGGGGAAAGTGTAGTTAGGCAGCATAGGATGGTGGTTTGTAAGATGACGTTGTGATCAAGAAGAGGAGGAGGAGTGTGAGGGCAGCACCAAGGGTAAAATGGTGGAAATTGAAAAAGGGTACTTGTGAGGTGGAGTTCAGGAAAGAGTTAAGACAGGCACTGGGTGGCAGTGAAAAGTTACCAAATAGCTGGGTAACTACAGCAGAGCTAGTAAGGGAGATGGCTAGAAAGGTGCTTGGTATGACATCTGGACAGAGGAAGGATGACAAGGAGACATGGTGGTGGAATGAGGAAGCACAGAAGAGTATACAGAGAAAGAGGTTGGCAAAGAAGAAGTGGGATTGTCAGAGAGATGAAGAAAGTAGACAGGAGTATAAGGAGATGAGGTGCATGGCAAAGAGAGAGGTGGCAAAGGCAAAGGATAAAGCGTATGAAGAGTTGTATGAAAGGTTGGACACTAAGGAGGGAGAAAAGGACCTGTACCGATTGGCTAGACAGAGGGACCGAGCTAGGAAAGATGTGCAGGTAAAGGTGATAAAGGATAATGAGGGAAACATACTCACAAGTGAGGACAGTGTATTGAGCAGATGGAGAGAGTACTTTGAGGGGTTGATGAATGAAGAGAATGAGAGGGAGAGAAGGTTGAATGATGTAGGGATAGTGAATCATAAAGTGCAATGGAATAGCAAGGAGGAAGTAAGGATAGCTATGAAGAGGATGAAAAATGGAAAGGCTGTTTTTTCCAGATGACATACCTGTGGAAGCATGGAGGTGTTTAGGTGTAATGGCAGTGGAGTTTTTAACCAGATTGTTTAATGACATTTTGGAAAGTGAGAGGATGCCTGAGGAATGCAGAAAAAATGTTTTGGTACTGATATTTAAGAATAAGGGTGATGTGCAGAGCTGTAGTAACTACAGAGGAATTAAATTGATCACTCATAGCATGAAGTTATGGGAAAGAGTAGTGGAAGCTAGGTTAAGAAGGGACGTGATGATTAGTGATCAGCAGTATAGTTTCCTGCCGGGAAAGAGCACTAGAGATGTGATATTTGCTCTGAGAGTGTTGATGGAGAAGTACAGAGAAGGTCAGAAGGTGTTGCATTGTGTTTTTGTAGACTTAGAGAAAGCATATGACAGGGTGCCTAGAGAGGAGTTGTGGTATTTTATGAGGAAGTCGGGAGTGTCAGAGAAGTATGTAAGAGTGGTACATGATATGTACGAGGGTAGTGTGACAGTGGTGAGGTCTGCGGTGGGAGTGACAGATGCGTTTAAGGTGGAGGTGGGATTACATCAAGGATCAGCTCTGAGCCCTTCCTTATTTGTAGTGGTGATGGACAGGTTAACAGACGAGATCAGGCAGGAGTCCCCGTGGACTATGATGTTTGCAGATGACATTGTGATCTGTAGTGAGAGTAGGGAACAGGTGGAGGAGACCCTGGATAGATGGAGATATGCTCTAGAGAGAGAAGAGGAATGAAGGTCAGCAGGACTAAGACAGAATATATGTGTGTGAATGAGAGGGAGGATAGAGGAGTGGTGAGGATGCAGGGAATAGAGGTGGCAAAGGTGGATGAGTTTAAATACTTAGAATCAATAGTTCAAAGTAATGGTGAGTGTGAAAGAGAGGTGAAGAAGAGAGTACAAGCAGGATGGAATGGGTGGAGAAGAATGTCAGGAGTGATTTGTGACAGACGAGTACCAGTAAGAGTGAAAGGAAAGGTCTACAAGAGGGTAGTGAGACCAGCTATGTTATATAGGTTGGAGGATCATCTGTTTCCATTTCTTCCTGTCCTTTGCATCTTGCTCTATCACACCAACCACCTGCATGTCCTCTCTCACCACATCCATAAACCTTATCTTAGGTCTTCCTCTATTCCTGTTGCCTGGCAGCTCCATCCTTAGCATCCTTTTCCCAATATACCCAGCATCCCTCCTCAGCACATGTCCAAACCAACGCAATCTCGCCTCTCTGGCATTCTCTCCAAACCGTCCAACCTGGGCTGACCCTCTAATATACTTATTCCTAATCCTGTCCACCCTCATCACACCCAGTACAAATCTTAACATCTTTAACTCTTCCACATCCAGCTCAAACTCCTGCCTTTTTGTCAATGCCACTGTCTCCAACCCATATAACATAGCTGGTCTCACTACCCTCTTGTAGATCTTCCCTTTCACACCTACTGGTACTCGTCTGTCACAAATCACTCCTGACACTCTTCTCCACCCACTCCATCATGCCTGTACTCTCTTCTTCACCTCTCTTCCACACTCACCATTACTCTGAACTGTTGATCCCAAGTATTTAAACTCATCCATCTTCGCCACCTCTACTCCCTGCATCCTCACCATTCCTCTAGCCTCCCTCTCATTCGCACACATATATTCTGACTTAGTCCTGCTGACCTTCAGGTCACTGCCAGGTCACTGATGGTGACCACTGATCAGGTGATTGAAGGTGTTGTGCTGAAATGACCAGTGGTGGTTACAGAGGCAGCAGTACTACGGGTATTGTACTGAAATGACCGGTGGTGGTTATAGAGGCAGCAGTACTGCAGGTGTTGTGCTGAAATGACCAGTGGTGGTTACAGAGGCAGCAGTACTACAGGTATTGTACTGAAATGACTGGTGTGGTTATAGAGGCAGCAGTACTGCAGATGTTGTACTGAAATGACCGGTGGTGGTTACAGAGGCAGCAGTACTGTAGGTGCTGTACTGAAATGACCAGTGGTGATTACAGAGGCAGCAGTACTGCAGGTGTTGTACTGAAATCTCAGTTGGTGGTTACAGAGGCAGCAGTACTGTAGGTGCTGTACTGAAATGACCAGTGGTGGTTACAGAGGCAGCATTACTATGGGTATTGTACTGAAATGACCGGTGGTGGTTACAGAGGCAGCAGTACTGCAGGTGTTGTACTGAAATGAACAGTGGTGGTTACAGAGGCAGCAGTACTGCGGGTGTTGTACTGAAATGACCGGTGGTGATTACAGAGGCAGGAGTACTGCAGGTGTTGTACTGAAATCTCAGGTGGTAGTTACAGAGGTAGCAGTACTGCAGGTTTTGTACTGAAATGACCAGTGGTGGTTACAGAGGCAGCAGCATTGCAGGTGTAGTACTGAAATGACCAGTGGTGGTTACAGGGGCAGCAGTATTGCAGGTGTTGTACTAAAATGACCGGTGGTGGTTATAGAGGCAGTAGTACTACAGGTATTGAACTAAACTGTTCAGTGGATAGGTGTAATGGCAGCAGGACTGCAAGTGTTGCACCAGACTGACCAGTGGATGGGTTCATAGGAAACAGTACTGCTTTTGTTGTACTGAACTGACCAATGGATGGGTACAGAGGAAGCAGTACTGCTGATGTACTGAAGTGTCCAGTAAATGTGTGCAACAATAGTAGCAGTATTTGAGGTGTTGTACTGAACTGATGACTGAAATACTGACCAGTGAATGTGGGCAGCAACAGCATGACTTCAGGTGCTGGACTGAAGTGTGGTACTGAAATACGAACAGAGTCATAGGACAAAGCACTTAGCCTCTGTCACCTTCCTCACCTAAAGTGAATGAGCTTTGAAAATGAGATCACGGATCAAGTAGCAAAAATGAGGATCCTTGACAGGGTAACTACATTCACTGTCCACAAGGTAGTTATGAGCTCAGTAATATAAGAAGTTGTCAGAGTACAACAACACGACATATGGTTTGTTCCTCTGGATTGACAGGAGTTAGCTGCAGTGCTTTGGATACTTTGTGAGGCTGCCCCCTGAGTACATACCATGGGGCGAGTACCTGCTACAGCCCACTGGAAAGTGGCATAAGGGTAGACCCAGGATATGTCATAATTATTATATCATTCAGCTATCTCGGGAATGCCTGGGGTCACATGGAATGATCTGCAGGCTTTTGCAGGGAAGAGGTGAATCTGAGCCATCTTATCCTTCCCACAGTTACCATGACCGTCACCAGGACAAGCAGTTTATAAAATGGATAACTGGATGGATTTTTGAAGAATATCAGAACAATTTACATTGCATCACATACAGCAGCATTTTTGTTAGTTAACTAGGTAACCTCACTGGGCACAACTGCTTCTTTTGAGTAGCAAAGTGGGAGTGCCCCATAATTAACTGATCTAAGAGACAGTATGTAAAGGAAAATAAAGACAATCAAACCTAGGACTTCAGGATGAAGCTTGCCAGTAGCGCAAAGCTTTAATTGTGTAAAGTGCCAAAATCAGTATCTGCATAGCACTAGAAAGAATATTTATGTGTGTGTGTGTGTGTGTGTGTGTGTGTGTGTGTGTGTGTGTGTGTGTGTGTGTGTGTTCACATGTGTGTATATATATATATATATATATATATATATATATATATATATATAGCTAGATAGATAGATATATATATATACTGCAAGTGTGTATTTGAGCTAGAGCTTTCAAACTTTTAACCCCCAAAGAGTAAAATATTTTAATATACAAAACAAACCAGAACATGTGATACAGCTTTAATTTATGGAACCAGACATCTAGAATAATCTTTCTATATATCTCATGAGCTCAGTATTGGATTTTAATTAGAATGTAGTATGTGTGAAAACATGATAATTTATCATCCCATAACCCATTACATCCACAACTCATCAAAACAATGAGTTTTAAAATGTCAGTTTTCTCCCCTTTCCCCTATGTTGTATGATCTGGTTTCAGACCTCTCAACTGTTCCTATTTTAGTGTAACATTCCTGTATCCAGGTCTGAATTACTCCCTGTACAAAATGTTCCTACTTTTGGACATATGTTGCTATTTTCAGGCTTGATATACTCCTTTGCACAATTTTCTGAATCTCCCTCATCACATGTGATTTTTTAAGCTGTCTAGCACACAGAAAACCACACTGTATGACTAATATACTAGTGGCACCAATAATTTAAAGAAAGAGAACACGCACAGCCTTGTCCTTACATTCGGTCTCCTCCAGGCTGCCTGGCCAACAAAGCACCCACCAATCCGGTTGTCTGGAACAGGCTTCCCATCCTTATGAAGCAGAGTTTATCCCTGCACTTACTCAAGAGAACCTTGGATCAGTGGATGGGGAACCATAAAGTATATCCCTGGTGTGGCACTGGAAACTTGTAAATGCTAGGTCACCTTTGGCCAAACATTTATACCCCCCAAAACCCTTGGGAACAAAAAGCTATCAGATTCTATTGGGAAGCATGGCAGATTTATAAAGGCACCTTAGGTCATTATATCCTAGTATTCGATTTCTATGATACAGCTTCCATCTCCCTTTTTCTGAAGCAAAAATAAAAAAACGTGTGTGGTTTTTGCAATGCAGTTCATGAAAGTCTACATATTTTACACCATGTGTTTGATAATGTGCCAATATTTTTCTATCATTTTTGTCACTCTCTGTTTTACAAACATATTTCTGAGTAGTATCCCATATTCCCACTGGGCAGCCACGGTGGTGCAGCGGTTAGCGTTGCCGCCTCACAGCAAGAGGTTCTCCGGTTCGATTCTCGGCTGGAGTGCCTTCTGTGCGGAGTCTGCATGTCCTCCCTGTTGTTGCGTGGGTTTCCTCCGGGTGCTCCATTTTCCTCCCACATCCCAAAGACATGCTGTAGGTGGATTGGACACTCCACATTGGCCATAGGTGTGAGTGTGTGCATGCATGTGCCTTCTGTGGAAGGTTGGATGCCGTAAAACTCCACTGCCAATCATGAGCGGACAGGTGATCCGCTGTGGCGACCCCTAATTGGGTAAAAGCCAAAAGAAGAAGAAGATCCCATATTCCTCCTGGAAGCAGGAAGAGTTCTGTGCTATTTGGTATTCGGTTTATGCTAATTAGATGTCCAGATTTTTAGCTGGGTGTTCCTAATTTTCAAGGGCCTTTGTACCTATTTTGTGTCTGCAGGTTGAGAGGTATGCCTGGTGTTTGTGTGTATAAACCAGTTCATCTAAGTATCCATTCTACTGGATAGTCAGTCAATAGGCAGTACTGAGTAGGAAACAGCTCGTGTCCCTTAATGTTAAGTGCAAAGCTGGAATAAGGTTTCTGGCAAATGCTTTGATTTTGCAATATAGTTTAGAAGTTTAATCTATAAAATATCCTTTCCTATCCAGGATATAGAACTAGGTTTCAGTGTTATGGCCTCTTGTATATGGCCTGCAGTCAGCTACTTGAAGGACAGTTGCTTGTTTGCAATACTTGATGTCTCACTTGTACATATACTGTGGTAGATTTGATGGTTTTGTGATATATCAATGCTTGCAGTGTATTTTATTTTCTACATCTCAATGTCTCAATCTCCTGGAGAAAAAGGAGACAGAGAAAGAGAGAAGGACAGGCTGGTTTGTATTTCCTAACAATGATTGCACTCTCTCTGTCTCTCTCTCACTCTCACTCTCTCTCTCACTCTCACTCTCACTCTACCCAACATGCAGTGAACAAAGAAGAAAATAAGCCAGGTATAGGGAGCTTTTTGCAAAAGTGCTTTTTTACTTTGTTTTGTGTTGCATCCCTTGCTTTGAATTTGATATGTTCGTCTACTTATCCCATGAGCATTTTACAATCAAGTTGACAGCTACGAAAGTGTTGATAAGCAACCTTGTATACTGAGTAACTCTACTATCCACTTAACCTCTTCATCACCCTTGGAACATTTCTGGAACCAGGAACATATGTCTTAGTCACCCTTTGCTATTTTATAAGATTACATGAAGCATTATTCATTTGTTTCATTTGGGTGATCATATAAGTAACATTATACCAGAAACTCTTTATTATGGGGAACTCAGGGTTTGTACTGCATGTATACATTGCAGAAGAGTTAATCCAATAGGCTGCAAATTATAGCAGAATGTCAATATATAAACTTATGTAGCAACAGTGGTTCAAACAGTCACATCTTAACATCAGATAGCATGCTACAGTTAGTTGAAAAATAGAACGCTGTTACAAATGTGCCTAGAGGAAACTGCTTATGGTATATACCAGAGTACAAAGTTACAAGCCAACTGATGGCATAAGAAAACACTTACAGTAATGGCATTGTATGTTTGCACGTGCATTTCCATACAGGTGACTCTTAGTAGGCATATTTGCATATATATATGGAGGAGTCATTTCTGAGCTTAATTCTAAAAGGACCACTTTGTTCAGAAACTGAAAATGACATATATTTCTTTCTCTCATGTTACAATACTAATGTCCCTTCAGTACTATTAGTAAGCATTAGGGTTTTCTTTTTTATTTGGTTCTAACCCTAACATATCTGATTGTAGAAAACATAGCGACATAACTTTCTCACAGTGAACTCTCTGTTCCCATAAAGTGAGTCTATATGCCCTACCCTCTTCTGCAGGATCTTCATTCCATTTTTCTACAATGGCAATACTCAGAATTACTGCTCACTTCAGAATATCTACAACAAGTATCAATGACTTCTTCCTAGTAGCACTGAGTTATATTCTTTGGCACATTTCAAACATGTTATATAAAGTAAACCCTTTAATCTTCACGTATAAAACATGGTTTAAATTAGATTTTCTTATAAAGTTAGTAATCTAATAGCTGTAGAAACTTATCCTTATTGTCTCTCTCAATGATATTAGGTTTCTTGACAATAAAGCCTTAGGTGTGCCCTAATGGTACATAGTAAAAGACAATTGAGTCCTCCAAAGATACAGCAGTTTAGTGACCCCTGTTTAAGGAAAGAAGGAAAATGAAAATTACGTTGAACAGTAAAAGAAATGCAAGTACCCACACATAGTTGGTTTATGACCCCCAGTGTGAGGGAAAGACAAAGGGATACAGACACCTTGCTAAATGGGTTTTCATGGGCTAAAGCCTTAATGTGATGAGTAATATAATGTAAAAGGCAGGGAGACAAAAGTGTAAAGAAAGTACTGTAAGATTTCATCCAGACCCAATATGTTGTACATTGAGGAAAAACATAGAAAAAATGCAGGTGGGGAAATATAGTAAGTTATTTCTTATTTGTATGCAACATTTTAAGGGTCATTTTGTAGGGACAAAAATGTACTATGGGAAGAGGAAATATTGTGTTTAGAATGCACTTGTCCTTTAAGGATGTGTAAGAATTATAAGTCCTGAAGGGTGCAAGGAGAAAGTTTCAGTGTCGTTCAGCTGAAAAGCTAAGTGTCTTATCTTCTGTGGCTTTATGTGCCCTAGAAATAGCAAACACCACCTCGTTATAGGCTCTGAGGCTTGCTTCTGGTTCATAAATGGTAGGTACCAACAGTGATGGCAGTGAAGCTTTAAAATAGATTATTAAGGCTGACGATTTAAACATTGATAGAGAGTAGATGACCCTAAAGAAATGACAGCATTGCAGTGGTGCTCACTTATATCCCTCCGTAATACTACTAGCTTACCTACAACAGGCACAGTTGTGTCACAGAGAGGTAAACACCACACTGAGTTGTAACAGTACTGACAGAAGCAAAGCATCTACCATTTTCTTCCTAACGTGGAATACGAGGAGTTTCTTGTTCTGAATGAAGAAACACTTCCTTTTAACTGTGATGCTCACATGATCCGTGCTAATGTGATCTGAGGGCACCTTAAGGTGTGCACAGAACAGCAAAAATCTCATTAAAACTCACAGTTAAGAGTTACCTTTCAGTGACCCCGTCCTTTTTCTTACCCATTATTGTCATACAGAGAGGACAACCTTAGTAGCACAGGAAGTAGTAAGATGAAATAGATTCTCAGATAACCATGTTTCTAGCATTTGGACACTTTCTTGTAGCTAGTCTTCATTTCAACTTTTGTTCCTCAAAAAAAACTCAAAGCATCAAGTAAAACTGTATCATATGAATAAAATCTAATTATTCAGTTTAATATAATAAAATTCTATTTGTGTGATTCGGTTATATGTTGAAACTATGGAATTTAGTTTTGAAAGGAAAAAATATGCAAATATAGTCAGTTATGACATTGTTTAGATAGTTGAAGAAAAGAAATTAACAGCATCATTGCTCATGAATATGGCGGTCAGTTCAGTTCTTGTTCTTTGCTCTTTGTTATAAAAGTGAACTAATCCATTTTACAACATAAAAGTGCTGACAAGATATTAAACTGGGTACAATGCTTTCCTCAATAGGTGCCTTGGTGTGTGTATGTGTGTGTGTGTGTGTGGGGGGGGGGGCAGTGCTGAATATGCACTTGGGGACAGGGCTGTCCTGTAGATACACTTCATGACTTTGGGAATAATGACAGAGCCTGTAGTGATTCCAGTAAATGGTCAACTGCAGAATAAAAGCACAGTCTTTGGGGCAATAATCACATCAATAAGGAACGCAGAGCAATGGGTGTCTAAAGTAAATGCCTATGGTTTTAGGTCTAATACTGTGTATAATGACCACAGACTGGAAGGATTTGTGACTGACAACAGCAACGTGCAGTATACATTTTGGAAGAGAAGAGAGAGGGTACTTCCAGGCTTCATACAATGGGCAGGAGTGCAAACTTCCAGCAAAGAATTATTGTTGTTGTTGTTGTTAACGGTATTTCCATCACCTTTGTGGTTGTATTCACACAAATGATGCTAGAATTTTATTTTCATAAAAAAACATATTGGTGCATCAAGAAACTCACAAGTTCCTGCACTAACGTGTTTTTCTATGATTACCATTGGCAGCACGGCAGTGCACGTTTGTCTGCTCACATTTATTCACTTCATGCTTCATCTGCCAGAGAAAGCAGAGTAGATGAGGAAGGATTCGATGTTCATAACTGGGCAGATTTTTAGGACAGCACATCCTGTTAACTAGTTTTAGTACGCATTCCCTGATGGGTTACCTATTTGTGCATGCCACCATTTTCCATAGAAGGAGAAGAGCTACGCCAGCAAGACTAGCCACCTGGCAGTGTAAACCTTAGCTCTAGATTATTGTCACTGTTGAAGAGACATCTTTACTCCATGTGCAAAAATGGTAAAAGGGGGTTGTGGATGGATGAATAAGAAAGAAAGAACTGTTAAGAGGAAACATTGGATAAAACAAAGTTATCCCTTTACAGTGCTGCTCTCTGGTGTTCTAGTTTCTATCAATGTACTACTTCTGTGTGAGTCACTGCTAGCTCGTATCTCATGATTGTTTAAATTAAAAAGCTTAGAAACATATGTAGATAGGAATACCACATATCATCGCAAGGGTCTAGCTTTCAGATAGCCTCTCCCTTCTCATCAGATTTGTAAGTGAGGCAAATTAACAGACACTTGCCACTCTTGCATTTCCAGTCAAACAATCCCCCAACATCCTACAAAACAGCAAAATCCATGTTGTAGTGCTCCAAAACTTAGGGTTTTACTTGTTTGGACATAGAAAGGCAGCCTTTACAGGTCAGTTTTCCTAGTGTAAGGAGGGGTGCAAATCCCTGCAGCAGACAGACTGGGGTTTAAAAGGGCCAAACTGGTCATAACTACATTGAGGCAGTTATGGTAAGCTGATGGCCATGTTAGAGGCTAACAGTTCTCCTCCACTGAAATCTCCATCCCTTGGTAAGGTTGGGTGGCAAATGTATTTTGGGCTAGCTTTAGTATCTGATCAGATGAAAGCAATAACCACACTATAGGATGTTATATGTAGATAAAACGCTGACACTCAGACACAAAAATAGAGAATTGATACATTAAATACCAGTTATTAGATCATTTTCTTACTGAGCCACTGATGGAGGTCAATCACCGTGTTTAAGGCATTGATGAAGGAGAAGCAAATACACCACATAGTCTTTAGATAAGATTGCCTCTGAGCCAGAATGTGCAGACATTACTGACCACTACACCATTTTCGTAATACAAGCTTAATTTGTACATCAGATCTAAAGAAACTGGAATCATTGTTGGGACAAATTATAAGACTATAGATGTAAGGCGTCTTCCTAATTCCATTAATAGCCAATGAATGCAGATTCCCAGATTTGATGCATAGCAAAAGTGGCCTGCAGAAACCAGCCCACAGATCTCAAGGTAAGTTATCCATCTGTCATGCCAATGTTACAAAGTAATTAGAAACTTATTGTTACACTTTGAAAACCTTTTAGCGGGGGGTGGGGGTGCCCTCCTTTACTCCCTACATAATGAGGAGCTCTGCCCCCACATCTCTGTTATATAGTGACTCTGCTATGTCTGTAATTTGGAATGGGGAATACTCTGAAATATTGTAATTTCAGAATTAATATTAGTTTATAAATATTCCTCTTATTTCCCCATTTTTTGCACTTGTATATTCCTAGTATTACAGTATATATTTCTAAGTATAAATGAAGATTGGAAGTACTTCAAGACTGAGTATTTAAATCACACATTGTGTATTATGATACTTCACTTATCAAATGTGTTGTTAATTCTGTATTCCTACTTTTAATATTATGTGTTTATGAGTCGTAGCCCAGGTCATGACTGAAAAGGTTCTTCGAATCAGTTTATTACCCAGTTAACAAACATACATACATACATACATGTGTGTGTGTGTGTGTGTGTGTGTGTGTGTGTGTGTATATATATATATATATATATATATATATATATATATATATATATATATATATACATATATACACACACACACACACACACACACACACACACACACACACACACACACACATATATACATACATACATACATACATACATACATACTACTTATTTATTTATTTAAAATGCATTTTCAGCTGAGGCCTGGGAATAAAAGCTCCACATTTAAGTTACACAGTATGTACATTTATAATCGCAGGGTAAAAACATCTCTGCATGAGGTTATTCACATGAATTTTTAAATATTTTTAAATATTTCTTACATGAACATAACATTTTAATACAAAAAAAAACAAACAAATTAACATAAACTGACTTACTGAATACAGAAATAACATGCAATAACAGTTAATGTATTTATAGCATGAAGGATGCAGGGAAAAGATCATACTGGGGTGTTTTTTGAGTTTAGTAATAATTTTAGTTAGTTTAGTAATAACATACATAACTAAATAACTAAATATGTTGAAAATTTCAGATTATTGGATTTGTATGTGAGAGCCCATAACCAATTTTAAGTGAATGAGTGAAAATTGCCGTAGTAATAGCTGAGAAGCACTGCAGAGAACCCATTTCTCATCTTTATTTGTACTCCTGAACACAGCAAACCTTCAAACTTTCATTAAATTCTGGCCTTGACCTATTACTAACGGAGCTCAGTCTTTGTGTCTGGGAGTAGTTATGCTAGTGATAGGCAGACAGCCTGGGTTTGAATAGCAGGCTAGGAGTCAGTTTATCCAGCTGGGGCAGCATGGGGGGAGCAGCCAATGCATACTTTCCCCAACCTGAAGGAATGGAAGCATCATTCACCCAACAAAGGATGGGTGTTGCTGCAACTTATTACAAAGGCTCTGGGAAAAACACCAGGCAGGCAATGAATCTCCATGTTGTAAATGGAGCCTGTACTTGTGCAAAGATGTGAACGCATCACTAACCAGTACTGCAGGAGTCCTGCCTGCTTCTTCAGGCTACCAATAGGGCATAAGGAAGAAGGATAGGCAAAAATTCCATATTCCAGATTCCTGAGAATAAAGCTGACACAGCAGGGAGCCTGAGTAGTTTTCCAGTCCAGGGACAATTAGGTCTTGATCATTTGCTTATCTGGGAGTGGCAGTTCATCTGGGGGTAAGCTGAACCCTAACACTGAGGTGAAGAAGGTGGACTCCCTGATAGTTATGGTGACTTGTTGGGGGAAAAAAGATTGCTGCCCTTTTTCCCCCATAGCTCCATTTTATCAAGCCTCTGGCCCTACTTGCTCCCCTCTTGTTATTTTCCATCTGCCTCCCATCTCCAATAACCTACACCGCCCACCTCACTTTCTTGGCTAAGCATGTAATTTTAACTTAAGTTCTCCACTTACTCACCCAGTCTAGCTTGTCTGACTGATTGTTGTTTGTTTTTCTCTTTGTCTGTATATCTTCAGGATCAGCTCTGCCTGCTCTGCTCACCCTTGCTACGCTTGGGCTCACTTTGCTCCCCTACCCTACCCCCATTCCCACCAACCCCAGGATCCATTTCCTTTATAATTAAACCCCCATTTCCACTCCTTCCTCTGGCTCTCCCATTCACCCCTCCCCCTCGTATCAGCCACTCTCATCCACTCTTCTCACTTCTCTCACTGCCTGCCTAATCGCTTACTTAAACTCTCTCATACCTATCACTCTACAAATTCTCTTCTCCTTTCAGACCACCCCCCTTCTGAGTCTTTTCTAACCCCTCCCTTCCTTTTCACACTTCTACTGCCTATTACCCCTAGTTACTAATCTTATCTGAACTACCTTTTTCTTCTCACGGAATCACTAGCATTGCCTGGACTTTCTCAACATCTTCTCCTTAGCTACACAAATAAACTATATAGTTCTGTTATTCTTGGACTATGACATATATCTCTAATACCATCTCTCTAAACATAACACCTCACTAATTATCCCACCACTCTAACACTCACTAGTTACTATTATTCTTTCTGTATCTATCCTGACAATACCTGTTCACCTATAGCCTGACTTACTTCCACCCCACCTATCCCCTTCATCACCATGCTAATTCTCAACCTGTTTCTATCCCTCCTCTTTTCCTCTGCCCTAATTCTCCTATACAACCTCTCCTACAATATTCATTTAGAACCTCAGCATCTTTCACCAACCTCTATCTATCCTTTAGTTAGTCCACAATTCCTACACTCATTAATGATAGCCTTATATACCTGTTCTATAACTCTCCATCTTCCTAGAATCAAAATTCCCCCCGTTCCTCACTCTCTCCTAAAAGCAAGGTGAAGTATTACTACCTTCTCCTCCCTCCTCACAACACTTTTCCTACTCACTCTATCCTGCTTCAGTCAGGTGGCATCCATCCTAGCCTTGGACCTGACATCCCCTCTCACTCTGCCTCTACGCTCAAGTACCATACCTCTCCTCAGCCTAACATTCCCTCAAAACATATTTTTCTGTATTCCATGAATATAAGAAGTATAATCAACAAAGTCAGTGAATTCCATGCCTGGATGTCCCATCACTCTCCTGATATCATAACTCTTTGTGAAACTTGGCTGAAACCCCACATTCCTGACAAAGACTTCCTACCTCCAGGATACAACATCCTACGACTTGACAGACTCCTGAAAAAGGTGGAGGAGTCACTATGATGATCTTTAACCACCTTACAGTAACTCCCTTTGCTATCCCCTCCCCCTCTGCCCCACCAGCCGAACTGCTAATTGCAAACTGCAAATCAATGCTCACAACACAGTCACCATAGCTGCTATCTACATACCCCCTGGTGACAATATTCCTGTACTAGAAAATATTCTCTCCTGGCTCACTCAACACTTACCTACTGAAACTATAGTCCTAGGCAACGTCAACATTAATTAGCTATACCTCTCCTCAGAGACTCCAAGCTCCTGCATTAATCTACATGGTTTCTCCCAGTTAATCTCCACCCTATTCACACCAATAAATCTAATTCTACCTATCTTCTTGACTTGATACTAGTCTCTAACCCCCATAAATATTACTTCCCTGAAACACTGTCTGATGCTCTCAGTGACTAAAGTGTCAACGTCCTCAAATTCTCACCACATTTTGCTAGATCACATAAGCTCATAACTTGCCATCAATTTTCCAGTTTTGGCTCTGACAAGTTTAACAGCCAACTCTCAGGCATTAACTGTTCCTTCCTTAGACACCTACCCCTAGATGATGCTGTACTAAAATTCAATTCCATATTACTTAACATACTTAACTCCATTGTCCCCCTGCATAGTGTTAGGGTCAAATCTATTATATCCCCTTGGCTTACACCCTCCACTCACTCCTTAATGCAAAAAAAGACAAGGCTTGAATGTTTTGGTACAAAACCAAACTCCCTTCCCACCTCCAACAATATAAAGAACTTTGCAACCTCACCAAGAAATCCATCTATAATGACAAGAAGAAGTTATATAACAACCCTCAAACTGCACACTTAACTAACCCTAAGAAATTCTGCCATGCCATTAATCAAATTCTATACCCAGGCAACCCCTCTTCCCCACCAACCTTGCCCAATTAGCACAACCTTGAAATTGCTACGAATTTCAATTCTTATTTTATTGACACTGTCAGCAAATTAACACTCCAAACAAACTCCAACCAAAATGCTAACTCTCCCACACCCTCCATCCTCTCTCAGACCTTTTCTTTAAAAACTGTATCTACTAACTGCAGTAAATCCTTGCTTCTAAAGCTTAAACCTTGCTTCCCCTCTACTAATAATCTCCCCCCACTCTTTCTTCAAAAAGCTGCTAATTCTCTTGCCCTCCCTCTCTTCATATTTATCAACCGTTCCATTACTGAGTCTAAAGTACTCCTATCCCCTCTTTCTAAGATTCTAGAGAAATGTGTACGCAAACAGATCATTCACTTCCTCTTACAAAAAAACCTACTTACCCCTAATCAACATGGCTTTCACCCAAGCATAGCACCTCCAATTCCCTCATCACCTTCGTAAACACTATAGCTCAAGCAAGATATCAAAACAAACTTATCTCATGCCTATTTCTTGATCTCTCTAAGACATTTAACACCTTCTCCTACCCTCTCCTCCTCAACAAACTCTCTGAATTAAAAGTATCCACCTCAACTATATCCTGGTTCACTAGTCACCTCAGTGACCAACGTCAATTTGTCAAATGCAACTTCTCCTTCTCTACCTGTCAGAATGGATGTACCTCAAGGATCAATCCTTGGCCCATTATTGTTTAATATCTTCACCAGCCTATTGTCCACATCTTGTCCATAGTCACCACTCATGCAATACGCTGATGACTTCTCAGTTATCACCACAGCTGATCCCCTCTCTGACTTAAATACTAAGACACAAACATCCTTCTTATCCATCGGAAACTGGCTCACCATGAACCAACTAATTCTAAACCCAAAAAAGACTAAACTCCTGCTTTTCATTCCCAAAACCACCTCCCACCTCAAATCTTCCTTCACAATCTCATCCCTCAGTAACACTCCCATCACTGTGGAATCGCACATTAAACTTCTAGGGGTCATCATTAACGACCATCTCAAATTTGATCTGCACATTCTCAACAACATAAAGAAAACCCACCTAAAACCGGGACTCCTTTAGAGGAACAAAAAATTCCTATCCAGTAAAGCCAAGATCTCCCTATCCCATGCCTACCTTCTCCCCAGCCTATTCTATGGCTCACAAATCCACACTAGTTGCTAGATTCGCTGTTGATCATTACTACCACTTGCACCACTGCCTTGCTCTTAAAAAGTTAAACTGGTTAGAATTTCCCCAACATCTGCTTCTCTCGCAGCTTCATATAATTCATTCTGTTTTGTATCTACCCTCCTT
This sequence comes from Protopterus annectens, assembly GCF_019279795.1. NCBI lineage: Eukaryota > Metazoa > Chordata > Ceratodontiformes > Protopteridae > Protopterus > Protopterus annectens. The sequence continues at coordinate 126,242,544 of NC_056745.1, read as the reverse complement.
TTGTCCAAACATTGCCTCAGTTGTCTCACTCTGCTCTTCTACAAGGTCCTTGCTTAGTGCTGAACAGAAACGTCTTCAAATATACAAGCCTAAAACTAGAATTGGACAAACTCTTTACAGCTACTCCCCAGCCCAGTCTTGGAACAAACTTCCTTTGGATATCAGAAATATCAAGCACCCACACAATTTCAAAACTGGTACCAAATACTATCTAAACAGTACTTGGATCTGCCTCTGTAACTGTCCTCCTTGACTAACAACCTCTTGCTCTCCCCCCTCACCTAAGTCCCTTTCTCTCTTCCATCTCTACTCCTAAGTTGTACCTTGACTTAGCTCCATCTAATGTCAAGCTTATTATATTCCACTCTTGTAACCTGCTTCTTACTGTCTTACCTGATCTCACACATTATTGATGTTAGAATTTACACACTGGATTCGTCAATCATGTGCTCATATTATGTTAAAACTTTTGAAATGTTTTGTTATATTTTACTATATCTGAGTTTTTATAATTTTACTGCGACTGATTTTTGCTTCTACTTGCATCGTGTAATGTGTGGAGCTTTTCTCCCCGGGCCTCCACTGAAAAAAGGCTTCAACTCAGTTGGACTAACTCAGTCAACAAATGTCAAATAAATAAATAATAAATAAATAATATGATTAAGAAACCTCTATCAATTGTAACTCATGGGGTGAGTGAGTCATCAAATTTAATTCACATAATAGATTTGCTGAGGAGAGAAGCTGTACTCTGTGTCAGGAACAATTTCAGTGAATGATAAAACATGTATATATATATATATATATATATATATATATATATATATATATATATATATATATATATATATATATTTTTTTTTTTTGCCTTAAGTGTTTTGAGAATAAGAGGAAATGTCCATTCTCTAATGGTTAGGCAGAATGATAGGGATACCCTTTAAGAAAGGAAAACATTTGGCAAACCCGAATTACATGAATAAATTCATGTAACTGATGGAGTTTTACATTGTCACAGTATGAGCTGGATGGTAATGAAACAACAGTCTTAGGTAAAAGCTTCAATTTTGTGCCAAAAAATAATATTGATATAGGAAATGTTTTGTTAGATTTTATGTTACTTGTTAGGAATATCGATTTAAAGATATGGTGACATTAAAAAGTGTAGAAATAGTGAAGAAGTTAAAGCAGTGGGATTCCTAAGATGTCTGTCTTTATTCCCCCAGGACATTCAGTAATGAAATTATTCTCTGAGGTGCATGAAAGTGACATAAGGAGAATTTGTTTGTGTTTGTGTCTTTCGGCTTTTCCCGGTTAGGGGTCGCCACAGCGGAACTCCGATCCGCTAACGATTGGTAGTTGATTTTTACGTGCCGAATTACCAGCCCTGACGCACAACCTTCAACGAAGGTAAGCCCATTCATGCATGTCTCCACACAGAAGACGCTCTAACTGAGAATTGAACCTGACAGCGTCTTACTGTGAGGAGACAACGCTACCGCAGCACCACCACCGCGGGTCCAAAGTGACATAAGGAGAATAAAAGTGAATAATTATAAATGTTATTATCAAACCACAACAATCGTGGGTGAGTCTTGTATTACTCACACCCAGTCCTGGATTATTGCTAAATTATTTAATAACTGTGCAAAATAAGCTATTGGTCCCCAGCATTTATAAGGAAGTTAAATAGTGAGAGAGTGAATAATATAAAGGATGATTACAACAAAATGTCGATGGATTGCCTATATGAGGGGATGTTACCTGAGAAGCAGTATGATTAACTTATGTGCAAGAACTTTAAGATGTCATATTTATGAGCTCAAAAAATACATGAAAATTTGGGGAAAAAATGACTAAACCTCCATTCAGGCCAACAATGTCTGGAAGAGAGGATATGACTGAGGCTTCCTGGATCATGTCCTTAAGCTTTTAGTCATGAAAACATATAGTTTATACAAGGGACACAAAATGCTCTTTATTATGGATAAGGCAGGTGGTTAAGAAAGAAAATGATCTGCTAATGACAGCAGGTATACATTCACTTTATACCAGCGTAGACCATAATGAGGCTTGGCAGGTGTTGAATGTCCATTAAACACCTATTCAAATTATAATCTGACATTTATAAATGTATGTACTACATTATGTGAGTACATTTTGAGAAGCAATGTATTTGAATTTGAAGGTACAGTGTATTTACAAGAAAGGGGAACTGCAATGGGCAACCTGATGGCTGCAGTCTATGCATGCAGTTATTTAGCTTCTAAGCAGGTTTATTTGCTGGGATCCAGTGGCTATTTTGTAACATCTTTATAAAATTATCACTTAAGACATAGGTAAACATACATTGATATAAAAGAAAACAAGCCATCTTAACATGTTTCCAGTTACATACATTATACATCATGCATGTCCTTTGTATAACAACCATCAATCCATCATTACATAAATTGCTCAGTTATTGCCTTCCCCTAAACTTCAGTCCTCCTAAATATAATTTACATGTACTGTTCCCACAATTTCCATTTATTTCTATGCAATCTGCTCCTTCCCATTTCTAAAGGTCCCTCTTCCAGTTCTTTTATCTCTTTTATAATATTCAGTACTTCAAATACATTTGGTTCAGACTCAGATTTCCATTTTCTTTTTGGCAATAAACAGGATTAAACTTAATAAGGCTTAATTATGTCAAGGCACTTGAGATCCTGTGTCCCAGATCAAAAAAATAATTTTGTTAGATACAACAATTTGCTCACCCAATATTTCTAAAAGAGTACTCTGTAGGGAATTGTTAAAGGCTTCCAGCTCATTGCACTGCCGGAACATATGTTCCAATTACCTCTTTCTTCCCTATCACATCTACAATATTTGTCATCTACCTGTGGAAAACTCTTTGGAGTCTCTTTGGAGTATAAAATACCTATACAAATCTTACAAGCAAAAATGCTTAACCTTCTAGATTTTCTCGCATACTTGAAGCCATACATATGTCTTCCCATTGTTCCCTTGTAAATTACATTTTCAATGTCTCTTCCCAATCTCTTCGAAACTCCTCTGATTGACTCTTTTCTCATGCAATATTTTATATGCCCAGTAATTATCCCTTTTGTAACAGCAGCATATGTTCTACATTCAAATAAAAATTCTGCCAGAGCAGATCTTTCAGTTAAGATTCCCCTGACCTTTTCTCTTTGTCTATACTCTAATATCAATCCCTTATAGGAAGCACAATCACTAGCCTGCAATCCAAATGTCTTCTTGGCCTCATTCTATTCTATTACGTTTCCCTCTCTAGTCATTTGCTCCTAATACCCTGGTTCCTTTGCCAGTGTTCCGCAGTAAATTCCAGGCCTCTCTTGTATATTCTCTGTACCCCTACTTGCAGTCATTCATCCCTGTTGGCAAAATCTCCTTTTTCCATTGTCATGTTGGCTTAGCTCTTAGAATACCTTCTACTACTTTATGAATATAATATTCTGTATGGTTGTTGCTGTTCTTCTTAAGGATTTGCATTCAAAATCTGACTCTCTCCTTATTTGTTGAACTAACCTTCATCATCATCCCTTTCCATTTTGAATTATAATGTTTTGCTTGCATTACATACATGAACCTTAATTGTGTAGCTCTAAAATATCCCTTCAAGTCAGGTAATCCTAAACCACCTTGTTCTATTGGAAGATCAGTTTATCCCACTTTACCCTTGCCATCTTCCTCTCGCAGATAAATTTCTTTAACTCTTTATTAATTATTGTCCTCAACTTCTTCTCTGGTTGAAAAAATATGCCTGACCCATATATAAAACTAAAGGAACTAAAAACAGTTTCACTGTTTGTATTTTATTATCTATATCTATAAACAAGAACTTGCAATTTCTCAGTTTTGTATTATCTTTTGTTTAGACTCCACACATATCCTTAGCTGCCATATGAGAAGTCTTTTAAATCCATATACCTTAATTCTTCAGCTTATTGTGTCTCCATAAATATATGTATTGCTGAATCAGTTCATGTGTGGGTGCAGAATTTACGGCTGTAGCCTTTGTTTAGCCTTCATTAGCTTTATATCCCAAAAAGTCTTGAAACTGTCTCAAAATGTTCCATAACACTGAGAGCATGACCCTTTGTCTTATGTGTATCACTACCCTCCATTTTAGCAAACCTATATCTTAGTCTTTCTGTTCTTTGTTATACCTAAAACATCTTAATTTTTACATGTACCTTCTTCACTAGATATATTTCTCTAACTCTGCTTTCCTGAATATTCATATAACTGTGTTTTTTACCATCTCACTTTATGTAATCACTTAGGGCCCCTTCCCGCTTACTCAAATTACTTATGCACTGCTCCAGTCTCTTTCCAAACAAGTCACTTATGCCTGTCTGCACAATGTCTGACTGCCTGTATGCCTGTCTGCACAATGTCTGACTTTCTCTACTGTAGAGTTGTCTTGTGATCATAAGGATTTCCTCCATTTCCATCCCAGCCATATCACCATGCATGTTCACATCACGTCTCCTCACAGCCTAAGGTCTCATCTTCTAACCACTGAATGCTACATAGAATATATTTCCTTTTCTGGAAGATGCTACCTTCCTCATGTGGGTCTTCTCTTTGAAGGTTTTCAGTAGCCACATTAGTCCTTACTAGTAATGCATCCTAAGAAAGGCCCAGCTGTGCCCTGGAGCATGAAAAATGTAGAGACATATATTTCAAGGTGGGTGTCCCTGTTCCACCACTTAGACATCCCATAACCCACTTTGATCTAGGTGTTCTTTTTTATCACCTTCAAAAGTAGTAGCTGTGACTTATTTGTCTCTGGGTGGGATAGGCAGACCCATGAGTTTTAGCCATCTTTGCTCCAATATAGCCTAACTATTTTCTCAATACACAGAAATGCATATGGAGGAACCTACTGTGACAATTGAGGAGAGATGGGCGAAGGCTGCCAACCTAGTCAAATAGAATTTGATACATAATTCTATCAACTGTATAAATAAATGTAAAATACAGGCATGTTTCTTGAGTGTAAAGAATACTGTGAAATGTGGAACTGCAAAATATGTGACAACATTGCATTCTATTGGCCTAGGGGAAGCATGTTGTGACCCTTTCATGTTAGAATTCGGCTCCACTGCGGCTGGATGAAGGTTTCATGCCCATTGTTTTAAGGCTAAAGTTTATGACCAGAATTTAGCTGTGGAAGGTGCTTTATTGCTCGTTTCTGTTAGAATATACATGTGAAATGTCTTCTATTGTTGTAAGTTTCTGTGCAGGTGCTAGATTGCTAAATAATGTAGTTTGTTTGCCTGGGAAAACCTAAGTGTCAAAAATGATGTAATTTGGGGAGGGACCCAGCAAACATGTTTGTTAGTAATGTTTAAATACTATTTCTCATACTTTAAATGTTAATAAACTAGTTGTGAGTTTACCGAAATTCATTTTGGCTGGTGGATTGACTATATACATAAAGTTATAAGAATTACTAAGGAGGACAGCCTTCATTGTTATTGGGAACAGCGTCTTTTGGCAGATTTGTGGTGGAACTTTTTTGCTCTTGGTTACTATTTCTCAGAAGAGACTGGAAGCATTTTGATCTTGGATATCCAGCTTATCAGCACTCTGCCTTGTGCTCACATGTAAGTTTTAGCACTGTGATTTCTTGTAGGAATAGTTAAAGCTAGTAAAGATTAATTAGGTATTTTTCTTTGAAATCAGACCTGTCCTACTGTATTATTTTAAGTTTCTGTGTGATCTCTGAACTCTTAGATATCTCTGTGGTGTAGTAGTTTTGTCTTGTGTTTTCATTATTTATTATTAAATATTTTTAAAACCTTCTACCTGTGGCTGATTTGTGTAGAGGTAAGCTCTAGAGTACATTGCATATTTATAGAGGTTATTGTAATAGGCCACTCTAAAGTAAGCCTTGACTGTTAGTCATACTACCATTGGATAATAATATTGTACAGTAATAATTGGACACCCTTTTAAGGGCCTTTTAGTAGCTGATATTATTAACTGGGTGGTGGCAGTAATTACTACCATATAGTCTGGGTAAAGGGGCACAGTTGAAGAATCTGTGTCAACCTTTCCCAGGAGTGTCTGTGAAGTTGTATAAATACTTATCTCAAAATATGTGTGTGTTGTGTCAGCTGCTTGGCAGGGACACGAAGCACTGGTTGAACAGAGAGAGTACTGGAGGTTTTAGCTTGCCCAGTTAAGCTGAGACCTGGACCCTACAGCTGTGCCAGTGGGGAGTCTTATTGGGGACCTGGTGAGCAAGGGAGCAATCAGCCCCAGACTGACAGTGTTCTCTGTGTGCACTTAAGGGAAATTGTACTTTACTGTGTGCATTAGTTATCCTTTCCTCTTCTAGGAGACAACCTCCCTGGTGTTAGTGGTGAGGATTGAGGCTCCTTGATTGCAGGGACAGGGCACGGTCGTCACACCTACAGTAACACTGAACTTACAACATATGGAGGAACCTACATTCTCTGAGAGGCCCCTCTGGAGAACACTGACCCACAACCACTGCACAATATCATTTACAGCTATGCTTTAGTTGCAGTATGTTACACCAGCTAAGAGGTCAAACCCACCTCCCACATTATTGCTGACTTCAGACAGTATGTCTTTAACAATCCCACATAGCCTTGTCAACTCTTCCAATCCATCCCATTACACTCTACTGCGTGGGCATATCTGTTCTTTGTAACCCAGTAAGTGGTAACATATAGTTCAACATTTGATGTTGGAATCATCTTAACCCCAGTCATCTGGAAGATGTGAATTACAGGCTTATGCCACAGTAATGCACATTTGTGAAGTCATTATCCTCAGTCTATGCACCAATAAATGGCACATTAATATGCTCAAGCCATTGGTATGGGTAAACAGCAAAGGGAGACTGGCATGTAACAGATGTGGGATGGCAGTGGAAACAGCAGTCCAATTTATATGGAAATAATTTTCTGGGGATAATAGTAAATGGAGAGTGAGCAAACATCGACAGTGTTACAACTATTCCCATTGTGATACCATCATTTGTACAATTCCTGTTTTATCAACCTCTGTACCATCAGTCCTACATGTTTAATTGCCCGTGTTATGGAACTGTGTTGTCTTTCCAGTGATTTCATGATGTTGTAAGTTCAGTGTTAATGTATTCAGTTTGTATCTGCTTATGGAGCTTATCTAAACAATCCTGTCTCGGTTTGTGATTTATTGATCTATACTGTTAAAAAGGTGCGGCTGCAAGTGATAGCAGAAGCTACTGTGTGCGATGAAAAGGAATTCCAGCTGTTGTCTGACTTTCAGAACTTGTATGGTCGGAGCAGCAACTTTACTGTACTTAATTCAGTATTTAGTTGTGTACTGGTTGTGTGATTTTTTTTCACTGAAGTTGATTTAAGTTCTCTTTGAATTCTTTGGTAAGTGATTTTGATTATTTTTTCTTTTAGAAGGTTTTATTCATTTGCAGCTGAGTATAGATTTCTTGAATGAGAATGCCATCAGTGATTTACTAAAGCACAAATATCATATACAGTGTAATAAATGCTATGTATATTTAAAGGTAATGCCTGATAACGTTGGTGATCTGTGTTCCTCATGTCAAAAGTTGGATGATTTGCTTACCATTATTAGAAGTAAATCTAGACTTACTGATGATGATTACACTTGTGTAATTGGCATGGCTTGGAGAACTGTTGTTCCATATATTAATGATTGGACTGGTGAAATAAATAATGTTAGGCAAAGACCAAATATAACACATTTAAGAAAGGGATGTGTCTATTGTCTGTAAAGATGACCCAACCCCTATTATGCAAGATAATGCCCCTTACAACTTTGGAATTCTGGATACAAGTATTCAGCAGTCTGAGGATTCAGAGCATTTAGAAGGAAATAAAAAAAAGAAACAAACAAAGGAAGAAGTTCGCAACAAGTAACAAAAAAGAAAAAGAAACTGATCAGTATCTGTAAAGTAAAGAGAATGCATACTAAAAAGGACAGTGCTTTGTTATATAACACACAGATTACAGAGAATGATACAATTTTTCTATCAAAAAAAAAACTTCACTCTACAGAAAAAGGCAGGATTTTTCTAAAAGAGAAGGTAGAAAAAAGGGGCAAGGGGAAAGTGAAAAGGAAGAAATCAGAACGGAACATGGAAGGACTGAAGAACATTATTTTCAGAAAAAAGGATGAGAAAGACAGATGTTAACAACATGGCTCAAGCTGTGGATGTGCAAAGCCAGCTAAATGAGAATTGTATGCTTGCAAAAGTAATACCCAGTGAAAACAGTGGGATTAATAAGACTAATGGTGATGAAGATCATTCCTTTGTAACAAGTGGTAGAACAGATATTATTGAATTACAAGGTCTGGTCAGAAAAGATATTCTTGTAATTGGAGATTCAATTATTAGAGGAACTGATACTTACATTTGCAGAGAAGATAATGAACATCGAGTAGTTTTATGCTTGCCAGGAGGAAAAATAGAGGATATGAGACCAGCCTTAGTATGTATTAATGTAAGTAAGTACGAATCTGTTTTATTCATGTTGGCACAAATTATTTCATCCGCAAGGGCTCCCTGACTGTAAGAAGGGAACTTACAACCCTCTTAGATAGTATAGCTTGTACAGATCTTAGGACATATTTTTCACAAATAACATATAGAAAGGAAAGTCAGGTCATTGTCAATGAAAACAATTTGGGGATAAATACCTACATGAAAAAATATTTCCTTTGAAAACTATTAATGTGTAGATCATCTGAGCCTAAAACTTTAGTATATTTAAGCAATAGGGTGTGAAAAGTAAACCCCCTACATGTGGTTACAGGAGGGGGTTTGGTGGCCTGCCTCACTGCAAAAAAGGGTGTTTTTTGTAAATTTGTCTTCTATGTGTATCAAGCTTTCTGGCTGCTTGATTGATATTTGTGATTTCATTCTTATAGGCAGGATGTTTGTGCATTCATTGTTCTGAAATGAATGTATCCTGTGATTATATATCCAAATATGGCTTTTACTAAATTAAATGTATCTAATTGTGTTATATATTGTTGTTGGGCTAAATTGCTATAAGTGAACATTGTTAATGCAAAGAAAAATATGAAAGGAAGTATATATGACAATAAATAAGGAGAAATACAAAGATCCAGGTCTTTCAGAGGCAACATTAAAGAACTAAAACATTATGAATCACGAAAAGATTATAGCAGTCTGACATGTCAGAATAGAAGGTACTGTTATAGTACAAAGTTACTGCAAATGAGTGAATAAAAAATCATACTGTGATACATAATACAATTGCGTGCACAAACATACACACACACACAGAATTCAATTAGCAGAAGCAGCTGTGGATAATATTTTAAAGCAAGCAGCGGAGGTGGTCATGGCAGTTATATTGTGTTGGCTTCATGAAATGTAAGTCACGGCACGATAGCCAACGAAGAATGGTGGGCCTGGCACAAGAAGGGAGATGTTGCGTGGCTAGTACAAAACAATGACATGGTCTTAATTCAGATTCTTAAACAAAGTCATTATATACTTTTATTAGCAAAATGTTAGCACAGCATGCCAGCAAAGATGCTGGGAGTTATATTCTCTGATAACCTCAAGATATGGTAGCAATGCAACCCACACAGTATGTTAAGCAAGTTGGCTGTGGTTTATAAACGCAGGAGCAGAAAAAAAGGGATGTTGCATACTAGTCTGCAGAAAGGGCCCAATCTGCAGTTTCACAAATAGCTCCATATAATCTTACTTATGTAAAAGCACTGACAAAATGGGCAATTTTCCAAAGAAGGCAATAGTGCTGGTAAAGCTACATTGCAAGGGATACAAGAGCGAGTTAAATAACATGAATGTGCATGAGGAGGAACAGATGAGATATGACAGACACCAAATTAAATAATGTAAATATGCATCCACTGTAGGAGGGACAGGAGAGAGGGGAAATGATACACAAACACCTGTACAGGAAGGAACAGTGGGCAATAACACTCTGTTTTCCAGTGAGAAAATAAGTTCAGGAACTAGAGGGGATAGGACAACTTTGTATGGAGGTCACTTTGGAGGAAATGTAAGGAAGAATGTCTTTAAGTACATAGAATATTAAACAGTCCCTGCAAGCACTCAGAGACCTCTGTTGCAGTCCCAGGGACTCCGGCTCTTCTAGCTTGTACAGGCTGCAGCTTGTGCCGAAACTCAGATATGAGTTCAGGCAGGCAGCTGATGCACTTTATGCAAACATGTTATTCGAGTTAGAGTGAGCTAAGAGGGTCGGCCGTAGGAAGGGAGTTAGAGTGAGGTAAGAGGGTTGGCCGTAGGAAGGGAGTTAGAGTGAGGTAAGAGGGTCGGCCGTAGGAAGGGAGTTAGAGTGAGGTAAGAGGGTCGGCCGTAGGAAGGGAGTTAGAGTGAGGTAAGAGGGTCGGCCGTAGGAAGGGAGTTAGAGTGAGGTAAGAGGGTCGGCCGTAGGAAGGGAGTTGGAGGAGGTGGGAGTGTAGATTAGGGCAGAGACTGGAAAGGGAATTTAGCTTTATGGAGTGGGAGGGGGATTTTAGAGTTAGGGAGCAGTAGGGGGGTATTAGGTTTAAGGAATACAAAGGGCGCTCTGGTAGCAAACTGAGATTTTATTGAGGGGAGTAGAGTTTAAGGGTTAAGGAACAAGGACCCATGTTAGGAACTGGATGAGAGTTTTAGGATTAGAGGCAGGGCTCTGGTAGGGCTATACAGTTTATTTATTTATTTACTTATTTAATTTGTTTACTGGGAAAGTCCGACTGGGCTGTTGGCCTGTTTAAAGCGGAGGCCCAAGAATAAAAGCTCCTTTACATTTACACACAGCTACAAATAGTTATTACATACATACAAGTTTAACATTATAACTATTAAACTAGATTACATAAAAAAGTTATTATGGTTAAAGAAATAAACAGAAACAATGTTAGTTCTATATGAAAAAAAGTTATAGCATAAACAGAAGTTTGTCCACAAAAGCATAGCACAGAGACAGATAAATTGTACATATGTAGGACAGTAAGTTACTAATAGAAATGTATAAAGGAAAGCAGAGAAGCCTTTGTAATGAGATAATGGGGAGGAGGTTGTTTACCTGGCTTAGAGCAGGAGTAAAGCCAGGTGTTGTTTAGGTGTTTCCTAAGCAGTGTTTTGAACTTGGACGAGTTTAATAGTGTTGGGTGTTTGGAAGGCTGAGTAGTTAAGTAAGATCAAACTAATGAGAGTTAGAGAATTTGTCGTTTAGAGGAAGTGGCAGTGAGCAAGTGTGTCACAAGCTACTAGCACCTGAGTTCTTGTAGTCGACTTACTTTAATATTACTTGCAATGCCAACAACTTGGATTCAGAATTAGAGTGAGAAGGAAAATGCCGTATCCTGCAGACTGTACTCCCGTTTAGTCAAGAGGAAGTGGAAGACAAGAAGAGCAACAAATTCCCCTTGTGAAATTGGAATTAGGCATTGTTGTTGTTGTGTAAGCCGTATTTGTCCATGACACACAGTGTTACACCCTGAGGCAGCAATCAGTGTACAAAATGAATAACCTGTAGCCCTAAAGAAATATAACAAGACACTATCGCTGCTGATTCCCATCAGCATCCTGTTAGAATGCAGTAGTAACTTCACCAAGGACCCTGTCCTAGATGTAAACTGTATGGCACTCCATGCAGAGCAACAAGGTAAACCCTGAGAATATGGGTTGCACAAAGAAGGAGCAAAAACTAAGTAAGACTGTAACTTCCCCAATAAAAAATGAAACAACTTTAGTTACGTGGAAATATGGACTTGTTGTAAAGGTCACACAAACTGTTTGGCATTTCAGCTGAAGAAACTCATATAAGGATACCTGGAGTCGATACATCCAGCAATGCAGTAAACAGCATAAAATAATGAATTTTAGAAATGTCTGGAAATGGGGGGGGCAGTTTAGAGACCAACAGGGAAATAATTTCTGTCAGCCTAAGGGTTGCATTTCTCCTGTCTGTAGAAATTACAAAGGCTCCTGATTTACAGCCATTCTCTATTAAAAGGGCTGACTTTCTTTTTTGTATGTCAGTGTGTCACACCATTACAGCTTGCCATGTTTCCTGGACAACAGATA